>NC_133971.1:57479906-57781850 GCF_031877795.1 Strix aluco | reverse complement strand
AGGTCTTTCTTCCATAAGAGTTCTTACTGATATGCTTAGAAGTTCTGATTATGGATAGAAGTCTCTGTCTTACAGGTGATGAATGTATAAAATAAATTCTATAGAAGTAGTATGTAGCATTTTGTGAAGAAATGAGAACACACTTGTTAAGGCCAGTGAAATATATCTACTGGTATTGCTTGCTTTGTTTTTAATCAGTTATGAACATTTTTATCAAATTTGCTAGATTTTAAGTCTGTAGACATGTCTGTTCCTTTGCAATCTAGCCTGTTGTCTATACTCACACTCTCTCTAGATCTTACTTATTTTTCTATAGAATAATTGCAAACAAGTTTCTGATGACCTTAGTAGAAACAGAAAATGCTTTTCATAGGTATGTGAAAAATGCATTAAATAACATTTGCTAAAAATAAACTGGAAAAAGATCCCATCAGCTGCTCTTCCACTGTTTATTCTCTCCACATCTGTTACTAAGCTCTCAATACATGCTTGGAAGAAATGGGGGAAAGGGCAATTGGGTCGACACTTCCAGAAGCAAAAAGATACTGTTGTGTTAACACTATGAGAGGTGATGGTAAGCCTATTTCATGTCCTTTCCTTTCAAATTTTATTTTCCTAAGATCAGGTTTTACTTTGATTTACCACATGGCAGGCATTAGCACGTTGTTTCATTCTTACATCTAACTACAGTCACTGCACCAGTGTTCATATGTTTAAGGATATGTATGATTTGGAAGATATAAGCACAAAATAGCTATGTCCCGATCCAATGTCAAGGGAGTTTTCAATATGATCCCAAGAGCGAGTTTAAGACACAAACGAGGATCAATGCTGTACACCCAAAACAGTTTTTATTATTAAAAAGTGAAGAGGGGTAGTGATAGGACAGAATGGAAGGAAAAGACAGAAATCAAGCAAACATCCAGAATAGAGTCACAAGAATAGTCACCACCATGGATCCAGTGGCATCCCGTTGGTCCTCAGTCTTCAGTTCTTCAGTGGTGGGTGCACTTGGATCTAGCAGCATCCTGTTGGTCCTCTTCGGTGGTGGGTGCACACAGAGCAAAGTTCTCTGTTGCCTTTTAATCTCATTTTATCAGCTGATTAGCATATCTGTCCACCTTTAGTTTTTCCTCCTTCCCATAGGTTTTTGCTGACTTCATGCTTCTTGAGCAATCATCCAACTTCTGGGGCAGAAACCTCACCTCTTATCAGTTCAATGGTGAAGGCACAAAGTCATTAGCAATACAATAGAGCCACAAAATATTGGGTTTATACAACAGTCAGTGATCAGCTGTCCTTGTGCTTGATGAGAAACACCTGGTTTCACTCAGACTACCTCTTTGAGGCTTATCTAAGGAGTCTGACAATGCAGCTATGAGAGATTGAGGGGTGCATCTTTCAATACACTCCTGCTTCCTTGGGTGATATTCCTTAGATTAATTACAAAGGGCACAGCTTGTCCTTGATAAATGGTCGAGGCGTTACTGACACCACCCCGTGACTCAAAGCACACACTCAAGCAAGCTTTGAGAAAATCATTTGACATTGCAATCTCTCACAATCTATTAATGTGCTGAATGATAAGCTACACTCTAACTACCAGCCAGCAGATCCACTCACAATTTATATACTTGAGGGCCACAGTGTCAGTATGGAAACAGCCACTAAACTGTTGACCCTGATCAACATTTTTCACTCAAGCCATCCAGAAACACACTATCACGCTTGATCTTAATTGAGGGCTTGGCGGAGGTTGGTTTGTTTTCTGGAAAAAAGTAGAGTGCATTTCTGGTAAAGAATTAGAGAGTTGTTGACATTTTTTGGCCTTAGTGACAGTTTCTCTACCCTGTTACTAACCTCCCTTGAAGTCTTCTTCCATCAGACAAAGTCACTGAAGACCTACAGCTTATTTTCCCTGGCAAGCACAGCATCTGGCAGAGGTATGGCATATTTGTCCCTGTTTGGTACAGCCCTAATAGATATGCCCGGGGATCTATTAAACAGTCTTCAACTTCATTATTATTAATGTATTCAGTAGTGGAAACTCAGGAAGGAACAAGAATGCAACTGTGCTATATAAATAAATTCATGTTTGTCACACGACAATTTCTCTTGATACAAGGAAATGAACACCTGCTTTGCAACTTATTGAAGTGCTAAGGCTTAGACAATAGGTCCAAGCCAGAGATGACCTATAGATGAATCCTGTATATTTTATAACTGATAACCATTGTGCTAATAGGTACTGTACAAGGTTATAACAAATACTGATGTAAAAAGTGCTGAAGTGTTGAAGTATTGAAGCCTAAACAACAGGCCTCGAGCCAAGCTGCTAACTTAGTATGAGGTGATTAATGAAATATGCATACTCATTACTGAAAGATGTAGCTTAGATATCATATACTCCTTCCTGATGATGAATGTAATGAAAACATGTCTATCCTGAATGTATCTTTCTTCTTCTTTGCGTGGGGGGAAATTGGCAAGGCCATTAAGCCAGCTGTCTGGCCTTGGGACCAGACATGCGGTCTTGTTCTAAAAAGAACATAAATAAATTAGATAACCAGGGAAACCCCCTTAGCTTAAGCCCTAGTCAGGCTCTGGAGGAATCTAATGTAAGAGTGAAACCAGATGTTCCACTCTGTCCTGGTTCAGCTAGGATAGGGTTAAGTTTCCCCATCAATGGGGAGAGAGCTCTAGCCAGGTTATTTGATACCATGCTGATGTCATGACCGGATGCCCAAGTGCAGGAAGAGCAGGGACGGCTTTTGTCAGTCCCCTCACTGCTGTATCCGTGTGGTATATATCTTGTTCTGTTCATTGTTATTACTGTTATTGTTATTGTTATTGTTATTGTTGTTGTTGTTGTTCAGTCTGTTGTTGTTAGACTGTTGTATTAAATTTTTCCTTATCTCAACCCCGGGGTTTGTATTTCACTCCCTGCCCCATCTGGTACGAGGGTGAGGAAGGGGCAGAGGCATCATGGTCTCAGGTCCCGGCAGGACCTAAACCACCACAGCCTTTTTGGCACCCAACGTGGGGCTTGAGGGTGTTGAGATAAGGACAAAAAAAAAAAAAAAAAAAAGACAAAATCTGGCCAGAGTGTGTTAGAGCAATCTGTTAGGTGCAATTTTTTCTGTTTTTATTTCTATTGTTTGATAAGGAACATTTGCAATGCTGGCCAACTTGCTTGTGTGGTGGGGCTGGATTAATCCTTATGTCCACTGTGTGATCCCAGTGCTGGTGTTTGTTGGTGGTGGAAAATGTGTCAAGGGTCTTATTTTGCTGTAACGGCTACTGACTGCTTATAATGTGCTTGCATCACTGCTTGTGGGGGTGAACCGGTACCTGTTTGTTGCCTGGGCTTTTCTTAGGGGTCTCACCCCCTCTATGGGTGAGCCAGGGGAAGAGATCCTCTCGGGTTTTGAGAGTTTTAGCTATCCCTGGAGCATCCAGGCCAGTGTGCTTGCAGCACAATGCTCTCTGAGTGTCTGCCAGATCTTGTTTTGGGCCATGCGGTATTTCTCCAATAATGGCACCACCCAGAAACCTGCCCTGAGGGCAGAGAGTTATAAATGGCAAGGTGTGTGGGAAGAGATGGGCAAGTGCCTGGGTCAGTGGTCACCCCCAGCGTTTTGGAATTTCACTCCTGAACAAGTGCAGAGTCCTGATAAACTGGTGGAGTGTTTGAAAAAGGTGTGTCGCCAATCTGACAAACCCCGGGAGACACAACTCGCTGCGATGTGCTGGGGACTTGCCCATGCTTACCATGTCATCTTTAACACTGTTCACTGCCCTCAAGGGGGAGAAGGGGCTGCAGGATCTGAAAGTGAACCTACTGGTACAGCAGCTGGGCCAGGGGGACAAGCAGTGCCAGTATCAATCGCCCTGATACAGAAAACCAAATAGACCAAAAAGTCAGCTCTCATAGTAAGGGATGGAGATGAGCCAGGCCCAGAACGAGAAGAGGAGGAAGAGCCAGAGGTGATCACCCGATCTCTATCCCTGAATGAGTTGCGAGATATGCGGAAGGATTTCAGATGCCTTCCAGGCAAGCAGATTTTCACCTGGCTGCTCCAATGCTGGGATCGTGGAGCTGGTGTTTTGGAATTGGAGGGGAGAGAGGCCAGGCAGCTGGGATCTTTGTCCAGGGAGGCTGGCATTGACAAGGCGTTAGGGAGACAGACTCAAACCCTCAGCCTTTGGAGGCGACTCCTGCTCAGTGTAAGGGAGAGGTACCCCTACAAGGATAATGTCCTATGTCGGTTAGACAAGTGGACCAACATGGAGAAAGGCATTCAGAACCTCAGGGAATTGGCTGTGTTTGATACGGTTTATGGTGATCTGAATGATGAGCAGGCACTCATGGATCCAGATCAGGCCCCTTGCACACAGTTCATGTGGAGGAAGTTCCTGCAAAGTGCACTAGAAACACATTCCAAAGCATTAGCAGTAGCGTCCTGGTGGTGAGACACCCAGACTCAAACAGTGGATGAAGTGGTTGGCCAGCTCTGGCAATATGAGGGAAGTCTCCCTTCCTCCCAACAAGCTTTGGTTTCAGCTGTAGAGGAACTGTCTCAGAGGCTCCAGAAAGTGGAAGAGGACATGTCCTACATTCCACCTGCACGGGCTGATGTCTCAGCCATTAGAAGCAGGCCTTTCCCCACCCAAGAGAAAGGCAGTGGAAGGTACAGACCACAGGGCACCCTGTGGTTCTTCCTCTGCAACCATGGGGAAGGCATGAGGAGGTGGGATGGACAGCCCACTTCCGCCCTAGCTACACAAGTACAGCAGCTGAAAGGGAAGACCACCATGAAAGGAGAGTCTTCCAAGAGAATCGCAGCTCCAGTGTCCAGTCGGAAATCCCCCAGACAGAATAGAATGGCCAACATTATGATTGACCCTCTTGAGGGGACCAGGAAGTCATTCCTGCAGGAGTCACTCTTAGGACAAGTGAGTGATGGTGAGCAGGATTAGAGGGGCCCTGCCTCCAGCCAGGTGGACGAAAGGGATAATCGGATTTACTGGAAGGTGTGGATCCGATGGCCTGGCACGTCAGACCCACAAGAATATAAGGCCTTGGTAGACCTTAGTGCACCCTGATGCCATCAAGCTACAGTGGGGTTGAACCCATCTGTATCTCCGGAGTGACAGGGGGATCCCGACAGCTGACCCTATTAGAAGCTTAAGTAATCCTAACTGGGAAGGACTGGGATAAGCACACCATTGTGACTGGCCCATATGCACCGTGCATCCTAGGTATAGATTACCTCAGGAGAGGGTACTTTAAAGACCCAAAAGGGTACCGGTGGGCCTTTGGTATAGCTGCCCTGGAGGAGGTTGAACAATTGCCCACCTTACTTGGCCTCTCAGAGGAACCCTCAGTGGTGGGGTTGCTTAAGGTTGAAGAGCAGCGAGTGCCAACTGCTACCAAGACGGTGCACTGGCGGCAGTACCGTACCAACTGAGATTCCCTGGTCCCCATCCATCAGCTGATCCGTTGCCTAGAAAGCCAGAAGATGATTAGCAAAACTCATTCATTCTTCAACAGCCCTATATGGCCAGTGAGAAAACCTAATGGTGAATGGAGACTGACCATGGACTACCGTGGCCTGAATGAAGTTACGCCAGCGATGAGTGCTGCAGTGCCGGACATGCTAGAGCTCCAGTATGAGCTGGAGTCGAAGACAGCCAAGTGGTACGCCACAACTGACATCGCTAAGGCGTTTTTCTCCATTCCAATAACACCAGAGTGCAGGCCACAGTTTGTGTTCACTTGGAGGGGTATCCAGTACACCTGGAATCCATTGCCCCAGGGGTGGAAACACAGCTCCACCATTTGCCATAGACTGGTCCATACTGCACTGGAGAAAGGTGGGGCTCCAGAACACCTGCAGTTCATGGCCAATATCATTGCATGTGGGGGACACAGCTGAGGAAGTCTTTGAGAAAGGAAAGAAGATAATTGAAATCCTCCTGAAGGCTGGTTTTGCCATCAAGCGAAAGAAAGTTAAGGGACCTGGAAGGGAGATTCAATTCCTAGGAATAAAATGGCAAGATGGGCATTGCCACATCCCAATGGAGGTAATAAACAAGATAACAGCCATGGCCCCACCAACCACCAAAAAGGAGACTCAGTCTTTTCTGGGTGCTGTGGGATTCTGGAGGATGCACATCCCAAACTACAGCCTCATTTTGAGCCCTCTCTACCACGTAACCGACAAGAACAATTTTGAATGTGGCCCTGAGCAACAACAAGCTTTTGAACAAATTAAGTGTGAGATTACCCAGGCAGTGGACCTCGGGCCAGTCTGGGCAGGGCAGGAGGCTAAGAACTTGCTCTACACCGTAGCCGGGGAGAATGACCCTTCCTGGAGCCTTTGGCAGAAGGCACCTGGGGAATCCCGAGGCCGACCTCTAGGCTTTTGGAACCGGGAATACAAAGGCTCTGAAGCTAACTATACTCTGACTGAGAAGGAGATACCGGCAGCGTACGAAGGATTTCGGGCTACCTCAGAAGTGGTCGGCACTGAGACACAGCTCCTTCTGGTACCCCGACTGCCAGTGCTGGGATGGATGTTCAAAGGAAAGGCTTCCTCCACACATCATGCAACAGATGCCACGTGGAGTAAATGGGTTGCGTTGATAACACAATGGGCCTGAATAGGGAACCTCAACCACCCAGGAATATTGGCAGTGATCACAAACTGGCCAGAAAACAAAGATGCTGGGATGTCACCTGAACAGGAGGTGACACGTGCTGAGGAGGCTCCACCATATAACGAACTGCCAGAGGAGGAGAAGCAATATGCCCTGTTCACTGATGGCTCTTGTCGCATTGTGGAAAAACATCGACGATGGAAGGCTGCGGTGTGGTATCCCACATGACAAACCTCTGAAGCTGTTGAGGGACAAGGTGAATCAAGCCAGTTCGCAGAGGTGAAAGCCACCCAATTGACTTTGGAGATTGCTGAGCGAGAAAAGTGGCCGAGGCTCTATCTCTACACTGACTCGTGGGTGGTGGCAAGTGCCCTGTGGATGTGGTTGCAGCAATGGAAACAGAACAACTGGCAACGCAAGGGCAGACCTGTCTGGGCCGCTGAAGTATGGCAGGATATTGCAGCCCGGGTGGAGAACCTCGTTGTGAAGGTGCGCCATGTGGATGCGCATATACCCAAGAGTCGGGCCACTGATGAACATCAACATAACCAGCAGGCGGACCAGGCTGCTAAGATCAAAGTGGCTCAGGTGGACTTGGACTGGCAGCGTAAAGGTGAACTGTTCATAGCCTGGTGGGCCCATGAGACCTCGGGCCACCAAGGCAGAGATGCAACATACAGGTGGGCTCGAGATCTAGGGGTGGACCTCATCACTGACACCATCACAGAGATCATCCACGGATGTGAGACGTGTGCTGCAATCAAACAAGCCAAATGGGTGAAGCCCCAGCGGAATGGAGAATGATGACTGAAATATAAATATGGAGAGGCCTGGCAGATCGACTACATCACACTGCCACAGACCCGCCAAGGCAAGCACCATGTGCTCACAATGGTAGAAGCAACCACTGGATGGCTCGAAACTTATCCAGTGTCCCACACCACCACCCGGAACACCATCCTGGGCCTTGAAGAGCAAGTCCTGTAGCGACACGGCACCCCAGAGAGGATTGAGTTGGACAATGGGACTCACTTCCGAAATAACCTCATAGATGCCTGGGCAGAAGAACACGACATCGAGTGGGTCTACCACATCCCCTACCACGCACCAGCCTCTGGGAAAATCGAGCACTACAATGGACTGTTAAAAACTACATTGAGAGCAATGGGGGGTGGAACCTTCAAACACTGGGACACACATCTGACAAAGGCCACTTGGTTAGTCAACACAAGAGGATCTGCCAACTGAGCTGGCCCGACTCAGTCAAAACTTCCACGTGTTGTAGATGGGGATAAAGTCCCTGTGGTGCGCATGAGGGATGTGCTGGGAAAAACGGTCTGGGTTAGTCCTGCGCCGGGCAAAGGCAAACCCATCCACAGGATTGCTTTTGCTCAAGGACCTGGGTGCACCTGGTGGGTGATGCAGGAGGATGGAGAGGTGCAATGCATACCACAAGGGGACTTGATTTTGCATGAGAACATGCCATGAATTATATTGTGCTTTTGTTAGTTGCTGGTTTTTTTTTTTGTTATTGTTAATTGCTAAATGGCATCTGGGCATGACGCAGATAGTATAGAATGAATGGGTGAATTATGTCCTGGTTCAGCTAGGATAGGTTTAAGTTTCCCCAGCAGTGGGGAGGGAGCTCTAACCATGTTATTTGATACCATGCTGACGTCAGGTCCGGGCGCCCAAGCGCGGGAAGAGCAGGGACGGCTTTTGTCCAGTTTGGTCCCCTCACTGCTCTATCCATGCAGAATACCTCTTGTTCTGTTCATTGTTATTACTGTTATTGTTATCGTTATTGTTGTTGTTTGGCTTGTTGTTGTTACACTGTTGTATTAAATTTTTTCTTATCTCAACCCTGGGATTTGTATTTCACTCCCTGCCCTGTCCGGTCGGAGGGTGGGGGAGGGGCAGCAGCATCTTGGTCTCAGGTCCTAGCAGGGCCTAAACCACCACACACTCAAAACAAAGGTGCCAGCTATTCTGGCTTGCTGATTTTTGGGTATATAAGGCTGGACCCACTTGCCGCAACTTTAGATGCCTCACCTACAGATGGACGCATCGCGTAGGACTTCCCACTTGCCGGGAAAGGCTCTCCAAATCCTCGCTGTAATCAGGGCTCCCCGGCATCTGCAGTTCTGATGATGGTGATGTATCCAAATGGTGATGTATCTTTCTTAATCACTATTCTCTCTCTCATGTAGTAATGATTTGATGCATTACCCTGTATTTTCCTATTTGTTTGGTTTAAGTGCACTATTCTGTCTTTTCTTACTGTATGTTTTCTGTATTACTTTGTTATATTATTTAGTTATCCCCAGTAAAATATGCCTACTCTTTTCACTCTGGTGTCCGAATTTAATTGGTGTTCTTAATCAGCAAAACACTTATTTACTTACAGTGACTTACAGTAATTTATAATGATTTCTGAATATTGCTTAATAATCCTGCTTGCCCTGGCTGTTCTGTGGAAACTTACCAAGGACTACTGTGTTCGTCAAAACAAAGCAGTTTTCTGTGGAAATTTACCAAGAACTAATATGTTCGGCAAAAATAAGAGACATGTCCTTGGAAAGCAGATGTGTTCTAACAAGTTGAGTCTTTGTAGACTGTGTCTGGACAGTAGAAACTGATAAGCTAGTGCTTTTAGATAAGATAGAGGTGGTAAACCAGCTGGAACCACTCTTGTTGTTCAAGAAATTGGCTAAGAGAATCTGTGCATGCTCCGAGGAAAAGTACTATGTGAGAAAGACTATGACCCTTCCTCCAAAAGACCCCCGAAGATGACCACCAGGAGGCAGTGCAGAGGAGCAAAGAGAACGTAAACTGTTGACACCAGCCTTTTGAACTAACCCAGCCTTACTTATGTATATGTATGTTTGTGCTATGTAATCCAATGAATATGTATATCCATACTCCATAAGTTTCTGGTAAAATGTGCTGTTGGTGTGCAAGCTTTGTGGAGAAATCCCCTTGCACCCCAATGCTGGAATAAACATACCTGCTTTATAACTCTCCCCGAGTTGTAGAGTTTGTTTCCACGCATCACTCTGATATTCTTTCTTTAACGTTTGGCTTTTAAAATTTCTTTTGGCTGTGCATTATAAATCTGATCTAGGAATAGTAATATGGAGAATATGCAGTTTTTCCTTCAGGTGGTTGAGCTGTTTCTGCTCTAGTTCTTGTAAAAACCCCTAAACTGTTCTAAATACACACACAAATACACTTGTTCAACCACAGGTCTCCTAGAAATACTTGCTTTTTAGAAGGATGACATTTCCTGTTACATGTTTGGTACTAAATAAAATGAACAGGCAATCATTCTCTGGGCCAAGGCCATCTGGAACAGTGCAAATTTTTTCCATTCTAGTAAATTCTTTGACACTCCCTCCTTTATTTAGAATAATTCTGAATCCATGCTACTTTATGAACTAGGTATTTTTTAATACTGAGGAGATTGTTAGTTGGTTGTGGTCAAAACTATTTAAAGAGCATTGGTGATTGTGTGACAGTGTTTGGGCCTATATCCTGTCTTCATTTATTTTACTAGCATAAGTATAACCTTCATACCATACACATATTGGTAAATGTAGACAGGAAGGAAGGATGAACTTAACTGTTTTAATGAATATTTTATGGAGACAATCAAGAGCCACAGGTAACAGTTACAGTGAGAAACACAGTTATCACCAGCTTGATGAGGACATGCACTGTTTGAACACAGTCCCTTAGCTAGTGTTACTAGTCAGAAGTCACTGTGGGACTCCTGCTAGCAGGTAAAATTAACATGGCTATGATAAGATTTGGTCTTGAGTAAGAGAAGTATTATCTCCCTGATCCTGAAAAATTAGCAAGGATGGCTGGAAAATATATCAAAGCCATGAACTTTCAATTGAAATATTATGGCTTAGCAAGCTGCCCTGGTAAAAAATACAGACACGTCTCGTCCTTGTTAACTACCTTCAATATTTGTTCTGTTGTATGCTGAAATGGAAATAGAGTTGTGTCCTGGGTTTCGCTAGGATAGGGTTAATTTTCCCAAGAAGCTGGGAGGGGGCACTGCCAGAACAGGTGACCTGAACTAGCCAAAGGGATGTTCAATGCCATGCTGACTTCATGCTCAGTATATAACAGGAGGAGATGGCCAGGGGGAAGGAGCAGGCACCAATCACAGCTTGGAAAGGGGCTTAGAATGTGGTACTGGGTGGTGAGCAATTGCATTGTGCATCACTCACTTTATATATTTCTTCTATGTTCTATTAGTATTGTTGTTATCATTTTCTTCTCTTCTTGTGTTGTTCTAATGAACTGTCCTTATCTCAACCCACAAGGTTTTACTTATTTTTTTCTTCTGATTCTCCTTCCCATCCCATCAGGGGGAGGAGCGAGTGAGTGCACATGTGGCACTTTGTTGCTGGCTGGGCCTAAACCACGGCAAGTTGGTTTGAAGTAAAGGGTTCTGTAAGTATGCCTAAGCATTGATATATTTAAGTAAAAATATATTTAGAAATATATGCTGTGTATATTTACAGCAGATGATATTTAATCAGGGTAGTAATTAAAGATCTCTTCCATGGTTTGCCTATGCAAGTCATCAGATTAAGAAATTAAAATTGAAAGGGAATGAAAGCACTCAAAGAAATTAATTTCTAACAGTTAAGACTAAACTCTGATGTGATGTATGAAAGCTTTGCTTGTGCTTTGCTTCATTTGTTTCAAAGCTTTGCTTGTGTTTTGCTTCATTTGTTTCTCAAGGACTCCTGACTCCTCAACTGTTTCCTTAAGTCCCTTTGTCTGTTTAGGTAAGATTGAAACGCTTGTAAGGCTCCCTACGTAAATCACTGATAGCAGACTCAAGGCCTTCAGTGGACACTTGCGCAACTCCTAGAATGAGATAAGGGGGAGCTCAAACAAATAGACACAGAGACCCTATTATAGGGAAACTGATTTTGCTGATTTAGGAGGGAGACACCTGGACTTCACAGCACGTGCTCTGGGAAGAGGGTCAACTAACGAACACTGTGAAGAAGACTACTTACTTCTTCCCTTGGCCACCGAAGACCCTGACCCTATTTTCACTACGCATGCTCAGATTATGCAAATGAATTCTGGGAACTCATTATCATTAGACACCCCTTTCCAGGAAATCTAATGAGTATGTATGATTTGTGTGTATGTAAACTGATGTCCCTTGTTACTTCTTGGGAGCCCTTATGGTGGAGAATCCCCAGAGCAACCCCAGTGCTGCTAATAAAGAATACCTGCTTAACAGTTATATTGGATTCTGACTGTTGAGTTAATTTCTTTGTTTCTAATAAACTGTAGATTATGTAAGTGTTCTTACACCTTTTTCATAGGAAAGATAATGAATTAATAATGCTATTTTGAATTATAGTTAAATGTCATTGTTGAAAGATATCTTAGAAAAAACTTATATAGACTTATATGACTTTATATAGACTTACAGACTTATTTGACTTTATAGAGTCAACGTTTAATTTACTATATTTTTAGTATATGCTTGAATTTATCAGCTAAATTCACCCTTATATAGCTGTGCAGCACTTCTCTTCAGGCAACAGAATTATATGCTTGCTCAGGCTAGTGATGAAGTCAAAGTCGCCCGTTTTTGATTCTAGTTCATTAGCTCACCATTAACTAACTCTTGCCACTTTCCTTACAGGTTAATTACTAAACTTTTAGCCAATATTCAAGCATCTGTTAGAAAGAATTTCTCCTACCACATCAAACACATAAAGTCTTCTTTTCCCAATAAATAATTTTTTTCTTAGTTCGAGGACAAAATCTGTATAAAGGAAGCATTGAGTTAAATGTTTAAACTAAAAGAAAGTCTGTAATGGTAAAAATCTCTGTTGAAAGAATGGAAGAATTGAAAAAAAAAAGATGAATTTTGAGCAGGCACATGTGTTAAATCCTCAGATATGCAGAGGAACTTCAAGTACACATCATTAGGAAACTGTGACCAATATGGAATTTTTCCCCTGGCACCAGACAAACAGATGCTGGTTGAGTGCTTGAATTAGTAGCTGCTGCTACCAGGTTTACTGAGCTTTATACACAGAATAAATCAATTTCCCAGGACGTGAAAGTCCAGCTCCAGGAGCCGTATTTATTTTATCTAAGGACACATAAAGTAGTTATCACTGTAGCAATCAGCTCCTGAATCACCCAGAGATGTAGTGGGATCTTTACATTTAGATTTAATGGCTTCTAAATGGGAAACTATGTCTTACATAGAAGTTATGGATTTGTTTCAGAAGTTATCAGATGGAGTTCCTCACCCTGTATTTTCTGTGGAAGCAGAACAATTTGTCAATAACAGTGCTTCTGCTTTAAAAACTTGTGTTTCAGAATCTTGTTTGTTTGCTTGCTTTTATGAGGAAGGACAAAGTAATACTAGTTAGCAATGCTTAAAGTATTTGGAAAATTTAGCACCAAAAAAAAGTACATGCAAAAGCTAATTTACACTGTTGAAATAAGTGAATGGAAATAAATTCATTTCTTTGGCAGGGTTTGGTGAGTTCTTCCAATGATGAGTTACTGTAACTAAAGTGATGTAGAACTGATTCTCATAGAACACCAGTGTAAGCATTAGTTATCAAGGTTACATGTTTATGAAATCTACACTTAATCACCAGATTAACATACACTGTGGACTTCCCATCCTTCTGTTAGTCCTATTCACTCTAGCATGTTTGCTAATTAATCTTGCCTATTTTTTTTATTATAAATGGTTCATGGTTTTTTGTTCTTTACATGAAAAAAAAAAAAAAAAAAAAAAGAAGACTAGACCTGCTGTTCTTTCTTTATTGCAACATGTACATCCTGGGGAATAATGTTTGCTGCACACTTAGAGAATGTCTGCCTCTGGAGTTGACACTGTTCAGGAGTGGACACTGTAACAGAAGACTCCTCATAGTGCTACCTTTAGGAAAATTCCTGAGGAGAAAGATGGATGGGATCCTAATTTAGAAAGTTTGGAGTTAAACTCCTATCATATTGTTAATTAAAAATGTAGTAGGGATTTTCTTTCCCCTGTTCTTTGAACAAAGTGAATGAACTGGACTATGGACAATTTTTCTCAGATTACACCTCATTTGTTTGAACCTGATGCTGTCAATTTTGCTATTGATTTACTAGACAAGAGCTCTGAAGCACTGAAACTATAAACAGTCTAAGACAAAAAATCAGGCTTCCCAGGAATATTTAATTTATTTTCTTATGTTATTGTTCACATATAAAGGAGCCTTTGCAAAAGCAAGTTATGGGGAACTTATTTTGCCTTGGAGTCCTTTGATCAGTATTTCACCACTTATAACCATAGCCTACAGCTGTGATTATGAGCTTAATGAAGATTGTTATTGAACTGAATTTTCATAAAAAACATTAGGTTTTAAGGAAATTTGCAGTATAATCATACCCTGAAATGAAAACATTTTCACAAACTAAACAAATCCTTATTCCTCATCAATCTTGTAAAGCACTAACATTTCGGGAAACTAGAACATCAGTGAAGATTATGATTTCAGAGGAAGCCAGTCACAGTAAAATCGTTGACCTGCGGATTTTCCAGCAACCACTTTACTATTTACTAGTTCTACTACCTATTAATCTTCCAAGTTTTCCTTTTTTTTTTTTTTTTTTTTTAAATTCAGTGACATAAGCATCATCTAAGAAGGAAAATATAAGTGGTCTTTATAACTTTGAATTTGTTGTGCAGCTTCTAAACCTGTATAGTGCAGTATGTTCATGATCTTCAAACAAAACAGGAAGCAAAATGAAGGTGTAGAAAGTTTTGGAAACTTGCAGCCAACAAAGAGAAACAGAGCTACTTGGTTTAATTGAGTCAGTGTAATGTGTGTGTCTGAGACAAACTCTTGAACACTTATTTAAAAATCTGTATTCATCTCTCTTATCTCCACTGTAGATACTGACTCACAAAAGAGATATTTTTTTCTTTCTGTTAAACTTTTTTTTTTAGCTTAATTTAAAGACTCCAAAGTCATCTGCTTTTCTGTCTGGTATCTTCCAAGGCTTATACCTGTTCTGTTTTTTGTTTTCCTCTTCCCTCTAGCTCCATTTGACTCCTTCAAGAATGCTGTCAACAGCAGTGAAATGCAGTGAAAGTCAAGAAAAATGTCTCCAGATATGTCACCTGAAATTACACCTTCATAGTAATTCTTATATAAATATTAGGCAGCATCTCATGGCTTAACCTCAGGGCCAAAACTGGTCAAAACACAAATGAAGAGCAAAATGATACGGGTATCTTCCTGAATTAGAAAGGAAATTGAAAAAATAGATCAAAACCATCCAAACTGACAATTCATTTAATTCAGAGGTAGAGCCCAAACAGTAACTACTTCTATATCAAGAACATTCACTGTTGGTGAAATTTGTAGAACTTTCTTAAACTCTTCAGTTTGTGTGACTTATTCTATAACCTTGACCTGGCTTAGCGCTTGGGCATTTGTCCATTGGTTCGTCCCTGTCAAAACTGATTATTTTGGTTGGTACTGACCATATTTCAAAGCCAGGACTCGCAGTGCAGTTGGACTTGATTTGATTAGGAATGGATCCAACCAAGTTTTGGGTGGTGAAGGAATACAGACATACAGACTGAGTCTTTGATGTGGTTGTAAGTACAACATGTAGACCATGATGAATAATGCTACCATTCGTAGCAATACTAATACCTGGCAAACTATTTCCTGCTGAGTGATATAATTTTTCCATGAGGGTTTTCCTAGATCTTCTTTTGCAGCTATGCTGGGAATAGATTTGTGGTGTACTGTGAGAGACCTTGTTTGTACTTCTCAGAATTATTAGACAAAATTTAGTACAGCACCCTTTTGAGCTGATTTTTTTTTTTTTTTCTGGATCTGCCTGCTCTCTGCTTTTCTCTCCTCTAGCCCACTGTCACATCATAGATTCAGCATTTCTGCAACTGTTTTTCAGCCTTTGGCTGCTCACTTTTCAAAGGATGTTGGTCCAGAATCTATAAAACAAGGATGGGTAATCTAGGGGCAGCTCTTCTTTCATTTGACAAATGTTCTTCAGGGTTGGACTCAGACATGGCAGTTAAGACATAGCTGAGGCACTTCATACTCACAGTCAGAGCTGTTGGTTTTGTACTTACACACTAGTAATGCAGGACAGCCAGCACCAAAGGAAGTCAGGGCACCTACCTACCCTGTACATCAAGCACTTTTTACTACACCCCAGTCATCTAGAAGTAACCTCACAGCTAAAAAGCACAGTGGGAGAATGCAAATTAAAAAGAAGAAATTTGGATGCCTTGCATAAACAACCTTCTCATCCCTGGGTAACACAGCTATAATATTGTGCAACATTATGGTATTCAGCATGCAAATTTTCAGTGCTGTTTCTAAACTCTTCAGAAGCAAAAGTAGTCTATGTAGTTGTGCTTACATGACAGTGTGCATTATTTTTGGTGTGTTCATGCTCACTCATGTAAAATTTAGATTTGTTTAGATTGACTGCCATTAATAAAACACCGGTGTACAGCTTTGTGGCCATGTCTATCACCCTTAAATGCCCACCTCCGAAAAGTGCATTGGGCATGTTTACTGACAAATAGGAATTTGTGAACTAATTTTGATTTGATAAGAGAGGGGCAACACTACATTAAAAATGGAAAAGTAAAGAGGTTATTTGTTTTCTGTTTCAAAGTTTCTGTTATTAAAAGAACACTAAAGAGCAAAACTGAGCCTTCAGTTTAAGTGACAGAATCATGCAACTTCCACAGTCTCAAAGTCTTGAGATGAGCTACTTAAGTAGCTCTTCTCCTTTCCTCTGGCAGCTGTATAGAGTTGGGTGAGTTGTCTCTCCACCCCATGTTCATTGTTCAGTGCTGTAATTTCCACGATGGTCTGCAGACCCACGACAGGGAAGCACAGCGGAGATCAAGTTTGATTTATTTTGAACCCAGCTTGAGGAATAGGTATAAATGAATTATAAATGTGTTTGGATCCTGTCCTCTCCCTGTCTAAGGACTTGTACCCTCCTTACAAGTACTCTAGGCAGTTGTTCAGTTTCCTCATGTCATATAATCCCAGAGATTTATCTCTTGCCCCACCTTGTACAGTCTGGTAGAGAAATGAAAGCCTGAAACTTTTAGGCAGTAGCATAATAAAAAAAAGAACACTTCCATATGTTATGTGTAGGTATCCACCAGGAAACACTTCTGTCATCTTAAAATTCATTTAAAGCACTTTATTAAATCTCTATTTGCTATCTTGCCTAGAAGGAGCTACTAATCCCTTATGAGTCCAGAGAAGCTCAAGCAGGTTTTTTTAAGTGAATAAATGTTTTTAGAGCATGAGGATACATAGAGTTGAGGTCCTACAGAATTCAGGGACCTGTTTGAGGAATTTACAGCTAGTTTATCAGGAAAGACACGTGCACTTGTGAATTAATTTTTAAATTTTTTTTACAAAGAGATCTGCATTTCCTGGGCTATGGTCCTTGTGGATTCATTTTTCTCTCTCGGACATGGTTGAATTTCACTTCAGAAAGAAGAAAATTCCATCAGTAGTGTTGAATTTTCATATTTGTGTTTATTCTTTTACTGTGGGGCAATTCTGGAAAATACTTACACAAATATATTTTCATCTGCTATTTTCAGAATCTGCTGTTTTCTCTCAGTTTTGTGATCACAATTAAGCTGATGTCGTGTTACCTCTGATAACTTCAATATCCTAGTGTTGTGATTTTTTATAATAAATGATTGTCCTACAGCAAAGAAAAAATAATCTCATAGAAATAACAGGAATCACAGCTTTTTGAGACCATCAGTGATACTTTGTATTTTTAGGAGAGCTTTCATTTGTTTTGAAATTAATTCTATGCCATTGACAATTTGAGGATGGAATGACTTTTAAATACTACTGGAACCATAACTGAAATGGACCAAAATAATGAAAGATATTGATAGAATTCCCTCTGGGAATAGCACTGATCAGTTGTATGTGGATTTTTAATTTGTATTAGGCCAGTGTCTGTACAAACAAAACATTTGGAAAAAAAAATGAGAAAAAAAGCATAACTTCTGTTTTCTACCTTATTTTTCATTTAAGAACACTCATTAATTAATTTCTTATAAAAGACACAGTGATTTTTCCTATAGATTTAATTACTGCTTTCCTGAGATAACCATAGTAAAATATTTATCAGTCATAGGAATAAAAATTGTGATAACATTTTTATGACGCAGAATTAGTTATTCTTTAGTGTCCTTATAAACCTTGACTCTGTGCCCAATTAACACATGAAGAAGATGCAATATAAATGGTCAGTCTATTATGGTTTATATCCTTTTATAAGCATAACACCTTGAAGAACTGTTATATGAGACTTTGGAGACTGATGACATTTACACAAGCAAAATTTTTATTCTCAGTGGTGTTTAATGCCCTCTTGCAGCACTTTACATTTCATCTGTGGTTTGAAGAGTAGTGGTTAGTGTTCAACTTACTATTTGTTTTTACCATCTCACTGAGAAGAAAATGCCCCACAGACATTCATTTCTCTTGAGGATTCCAATATTAAGATGCAGTTGAGCACACAGGTGAAGGTGATAGAAATCAGTCCCTTTGAATGGGAAGTCCTGGAGCAAGCAGTCTTCATCCTTTTTCAATAGCAAAAAGCTGAGATTTGAAAGAGAAAGAATGGGAGTTAGACATGTGGCATGCCAGACCACAGACAGCCTGAAAGTGAGAGTGTGTAAGCAAGGCTGGCAAACAGCCTTCTGAGTTTGTTTTTTATTCATGTGAAAATGTGACCTCTTAATTTCAGAGAGAAGAAATGGCTTAAAACAGTCCTCAGTGAGAATCAAGTGCTGCTCTAAGGGCAAAGGCATAGTGACTAATTTTGCAAGGACGTGAATGAGAATTCACAAAAAGATTAAAAGCAAAGAAGTGTCGATGAGAAGTTTCTCATGAACAATCATTGACTCTGGGTGATTTCTTCAGGAAGGGAAGTGAAGCTGTATACCTGGATTCTACCTTTGAAGTAAAATACAATTGAAGCTTACAGTCTTTACTGCTAGGATTCACTAGTGTAATTAAAACTTTGTAAAACCTATGCAAGATATATTTATATGTAACCAACACTTCACCTTCTGTGCTCATTTTGTTATTACATTCCTTTGTTTTCTGGTTGCATTGGTCAAAAAGCTTAAGAAAAAATAGAAAATGCTGATATTTCTTCTGCATTGAAATCTTACTGCTTGAAACATAAAGATCTATAATTTCTAACCCACATTTTGCTTTTTTTTTTCCTGAGACAACATTGATGTATCACTGCAATAGGTGTATCTACATAAGCTTGAGACTATGGCTCATTTAAAAGAGGAAAAAACAAGATAGGAAATCAGAAATTCCCTTCCAGTACTGCTGCTATTGTTTGCAGTTTAACAGCCCAAGAATAACTCACGCTTCCCCACAGATTTCTGCCAATGAATAGGAACTAATGTAGCTATTCAAAATAACAATTCAAAATAAATAATTTAGGACATTAATATTTTCACAATGTCTGCTACGTCCCATTGTTTAATTATTTGTTTTTCTGAAATCAGCACATCATAATTGCCATAATTGCCACAATTGAAAGAGGGAACAGTCAACATCATTGTGGTGGTTTAGCCCCCGCCGGGGTCTGAGACCACGCGGCCGCTACCCCTCCCCCACAAAGGGAGTGAAATACAAAGCCCCAGGGCTGAAATAAGGAAAGGTTTAATACAACAGTGCAATAGCAACACAACCAACAACAACAATAACAATAACAGTAATAGTGATAGCAATGAACAGAGCAAAATAGCTACCAAATACAGCAGTTTGAAGCACGATGTACAAAACCACGAGTGCACCGCGCTCCCGCGCCAGGAAAATGTGACCTGCCAGGATATGACGTCCGCATGGTATCTGAATAACCCGGCTAGAGCTCCCCCCCACTGCTGGGGAAACTTAACCCTATCCTGGTTAAACCAGGACATAATCCACCCCTTTATTCTATACCATGTGCGTCACATCCAGCTGCCACTTAGCAATGAGCATTGACAAAGAAAAATTAACAAAAGCACAGTATAACTCACGGTGTGTTTTCACCCACAATCAAGTCCCCTTGTGGCACGCATCGGACCTCTCCATCCTTCTGCATCACCCACCAGGTGCACCCAGGTCCTTGAGCAAAAGCAATCCTGTGGATGGGTTTGCCTTTGCCCGGCGCAGGACTAACCCAGACCGTTTTTCCCAGCAGGTCCCTCATGCGCACCACAGGGACTCTATCCCCGTCCACAACACGTGGAAGTTTTGACTGAGCCGGGCCAGCTCGATTGGCAGATCCTCTTGTGTTGACTAACCAAGTGGCCTTTGTCAGATGTGTGTCCCAGTGTTTGAATGTTCCACCCCCCATTGCTCTCAATGTAGTTTTTAACAGTCCATTGTAGCGCTCGATCTTCCCAGAGGCTGGTGCGTGGTAGGGGATGTGGTAGACCCACTCGATGCCGTGTTCTTCTGCCCAGGCATCTATGAGGTTATTTCGGAAGTGAGTCCCGTTGTCCGACTCAATCCTCTCTGGGGTGCCGTGTCGCCACAGGACTCGCTCTTCAAGGCCCAGGATGGTATTTCGGGCGGTGGCGTGGGACACTGGATAAGTTTCGAGCCACCCAGTGGTTGCTTCCACCATTGTGAGCACCAAATACAGCAGTTTGAAGCACGATGTACAAAACCACGAGTGCACCGCGCTCCCGCGCCAGGAAAAAGTGACCTGCCAGGATGTGACGTCCGCATGGTATCTGAATAACCCGGCTAGAGCTCCCCCCCCACTGCTGGGGAAACTTAACCTTATCCTGGTTAAACCAGGACAATCATTTACCTGTATAGCCTCTAAATCTATTGATACTGGAACTAGAAAACTTTGACATCTTATATACATCAATCCAGTCACTGGCACAGTGAACTTTGGTCAGCAGCCTTTTTGCTTCATTCACCAATGTTACATTATACTACTACATTATAAAGCTAGAAATACTCTTTATTTAACGAAGGTGAGTGCCAGAGTATGTAGCAACTGAATGACTACTCTCTCTGCCACAGATCAAACCAAGTGGGCCCGTATGCTCACTGTGTCCTTTTAATGCCTCTGGCTTCAATGAATACCTGGTAAAGTGGATCAATAGAAAAGTTGCGCCCAGTATCCTTCTAGAGATTGGCAGTGGTGTCTCTTTATGATATTAAAGCTAATGTACACTGAATAAAGGCTTAGAGCTGATGTGCAAGCCTTCAGGAAGATGGATTCTTCACCATTACTTATTGTGGATATTTATCTGGCAGTGAAAAACTTAATCCTTAATTCAGCAAAATTCTTTGAACTGAATGTGTTTGGCATTATAAATATAGTTTTCTAAATAATTTGCTGAATTGTGGTAAAAGGTCCAATATTTCTTTTTGACTGTGATGCTGACTAATACACAGATCTGTTTTCTCTACAGTCTTAGTAGAAGTCAACATCTTCAGAGCAGTAGTATGTCCTTTATCATGTCTAAGAAAAAATATTTTCATCATACATTATCAAGATTTGAGATTTTTTACAGAGCACCATATTAATTCTTATTAGCATATTTTTTTGGAAATTAATTGATTATGTTCTCATTAACAGTTGGTATTTGCATTTGGCTGTATGATGGTAATTATTGTTTTTTCATGCTTACATGCTAGAAATAATGCTCTAGACTTTGTTAGCTTGTCAAAATAGTGAATATCTACTTAAACTAGGAAAGAAGTAGAACTGCATCTATCTTTTAAGTGTATAAGGGTGGTTAGGGGGAAAAAAAAAATCTCTAAAAATAAGTACTTATTGCAGTCATAATGGTGAAAGAGGTGTACAAACAATTCTGGTTCCTGGCTATCACACTTCTGTTGAAGAGGATTTTTATGCTCTTTCTGGCTTTCTCCACATGACATATTAAGTGTGGAACATTTAAGAGTGTAAATTTTCTTCTTCTTATCTATCACACAATTTAAGCAGCTGCTGATGTTACTGAATACAGTATTTACTCTCTTTGATAAAGTGTAAACAAGAGATGATCAGGCAGCTGATTTGTAGCTGGGTCTTTAGAATCTCAGTACTTTAGGAGAAGAGCTATAAGCAACTGAAGTCTATTGACCATGTTTGAATGTTCTATGGATCCCAGATATATTTTTTAAATTATTTAATCTAAGACACATACTGAACTGTTCTTGAAATAAAAGCTTTGTGCAAAATTAAATCTCTGAAGTTAAGCTAAATGTCCTGAAGTGAACTGTGTAAATATTTGGGAAGTAAACTATCAAATATAAATATGTATCAAAAGCATAGTACAAAACCAATTTGTGTATCTTATTGAAATAATGAAAACATTTACTGCAATAGACTTAATTTGGGTTTGGTGGGTTGACTTTGGCTGGCCAGGTGCCCACCAAGCCACTCTACCACTTCCTCTTCATCAACAGGAAAGGGAGGAGAAAGCATGATGAAAAACTCCTGGGTTGAGATAAACATAGGGAGGTCAGTCACCAACTACTGTCATGGGCAAAACAGACTTGACTTGGAGCAATTAATTTAATTTATTGCAAATAAGTTGTAAGAGAGAAGGATAGTGAGAAATCAGAACAAAACTAAAATCATCTTCTCCTCCACCCTCTTCCTTCTCTCCAGGATCAACTTCACTCCATTCTTCATTTTCCCCCCAGGTGGCACAGGGGGTTGAGGAATGGGGGCTGTGGGCAGCCCATAACACTTTGTCTCTGCTGCTCCTTGCTCCTCACACTCTTCTCATGCTCCAGCATGGGGTCCCTCCCATGGGATACAGTCCTTCATGAACTGCTCCAATGTGGGTCCTTTCCATTGGGTGTAGTCCTTCAGGAACAGACTGCTCCAGTGTGGGCCCCCCACGGGCCATGGCTCCTGCCAGAAAGCCTCCTCCTGAGTGGGATCCTCTCCATCAGCTGCAGCTCCTGACAGGAGCCTGCCCCTGCATGGGCTCTCTACAGGCTGCAGCTTCCTTCAGGGCACATCCATCTGCTCTGGCATGGGGTTCTCCATGAGTAGCAGTGGATATCTGCCCCACTGTGGTCCTCCATGGGCTGCAGGGGAATCTCTTCTCTGGCAGCTGGAGCACCTCCTCCCCCTCCTTCTTCATTCACCTTGATGTATGCAGGGCTGTTTCTCTCACATTTCCTCATTCCTTTCTCTCAGCTGTTGCACAGCATTTTTATGCTTCCTTAAATATGTTATCACAGAAGAACCACCAGCATTGTTGACGGGCTCAGCTTTGGGCAGTGGCAGGTCCACCTTGCAGCCAGTTGAAAGTGGCTCGGTCCAACATGGGGGAAGCTTCTGGTGTCTTCTCAGAGAAGCTACAAGTGCAGCCCCCCACTACCAAAACCCTGCTATAGGTAATACAGTGGGAAACACAGAAAGATAGCAGACGACTAGGGCACCAAGTAAAAGGATTTAATTGATATGCTAGCATCTAGAGGCAAAGGAAAAATAAGTAATGCAATAGGAAAGTCAAAGTGTGACCTAATGAATCCTGGAGCATTCCCAGAGGCTGAGATAGGCATACTGCCAACCTGTTGGAAGAAGACATCCACTCTTAATGCAGAGTTTAAGTGATATGAAGGAAAAGGACATAGAGAGACACAGAGACAAAGAGGACCGAGACTGGGAATGAGACAGAAAGACAAACTGGAGAAGACCTGATATTTCTCAGGTGTCAAAAGAGAAATAGATTTCCAGATGTCAATATACAAGTGGCCTATAGGTCCACCTGGTGAGAATCCCATTGGTCCATGGGAGAGGTACACTGAGTACTGAGAGGTCTGCATTATTGAGAGGCCATCTGAGTTACATTGTGTCCTGGTTTCAGCCAAGATAGAGTTAACTGCCCTTGGACTGAGAGGGAACACAGCTGAAGGGCCAGGTCCCGACTGATCATTGGAGCATTCCATGTCATGTGACATCGTGCTCAGCATATAGGTGGATGCGTGCTCTCTCACATGTGTTTTTTGGTTTAGGTTTTTGGATTGGCAGGGCAGGATTATCTGGTGCAGTTGGATCGCTGCTGGGGATGGGCTCTGTACTGGTTGCTGCTCAGTGAGCCACTGCTGCATTTTACCCATTTTGGACTACTATTGTTACTGTTGGTTTTGTTAGTATTACTAAATTTTTTTTTATTCCACCTACAAATTCCTTCTTTTGTCCCTCCCCAATTTCACTGGGGGAGTGGTGGGAGGGGGGTGGTGTTTGTGTGCAGTAAAGAACTGGCCACGTGGCCAGAGAGATCTGGACAGGCTGGAGTGATGGGCTAAGGCCAGCTGTAGGAATTTCAATAAGGCCAAATGCCGGGTTCTGCACTTCGGCCACAACAACCCCCAGCAGCGCTACAGGCTTGGGGAGGAGTGGCTGGAGACCTGTCAGTCAGAGAGGGACCTGGGGGTGCTGATTGACAGCTGGCTGAACATGAGCCAGCAGTGTGCCCAGGTGGCCAAGAAGGCCAATAGCATCCTGGCTTGCATCAGAAAGAGCGTGGCCAGCAGGGACAGGGAAGTGATCTTACCCCTGTACTCGGCACTGGTGAGGCCGCACCTCGATTACTGTGTTCAGTTTTGGGCCCCTCACTACAAAAAGGACGTTGAATTACTCGAGTATGTCCAAAGAAGGGCAACGAAGCTGATGAAGGGTCTGGAGCACATGTCCTAGGAGGAGCGGCTGAGAGAACTGGGGTTGTTGAATCTGGAGAAGAGGAGGCTGAGGGGAGACCTCATCGCCCTCTACAGCTACCTGACAGGAGGTTGCAGAGAGGTGGGGATGAGTCTCTTTAACGAAGTAACAAGTGATAGGACAAGAGGGAATGGCCTTAAGTTGTGCCAAGGAAGGTTTAGACTAGATATTAGGAAGCATTTCTTTACAGAACAGGTTAGGTGTTAGAACGGGCTGCCCGGGGAAGTGGTGGAGTCCCCATCCCTGGAGGTGTTTAAGAGTGGGGTTGACATAGTGCTTAGGGATATGGTGTAGTTGGGAACTGTCAATGTTAAGGTTAATGTTTGGACTAGGTGATCTTCAAGGTCTTTTCCAGCCTGGATGATTCTGTGATTCTCTGGTGATTTGCTACCGGCTGAGTTCAAACCACAACACATTGCTTCTAAATCCAGTAGGAGGATAATGCTCTGAACCTTGAAAAAAACAGGTTCACTCTCACAGTCAGTGTGAACCTCTGTGGGAACAGCCTATGAGGTGAAGAAACAATGAAACTAGGAAAAAGTAAAGTGTAACCCTTAAGAGTGAGTTACCATACTTCATGAGAATGAAATGGAACGTGACAGTTATTCAGTACAAGTTCCCAAGAATAAACATGAAAACTTATGAAAAGAAACTTTAAAAATAGGTTTTGAAAATATTTTAATTACTAATCGTTTTAGTAGTAATGTGTCCAGCTGATGCATTTGGCATTTTTATAAAAATCCTTTTTTTTTTTTTTTTTTTCTGCAGTTCTTCATTTTCTGCTGGAGAAAAGAATTAGGATCCTCTGAATCCTCTGGATCCTCTGGACACTGTGATGCCACTGAGTTTCTGACACTTTGAAACCACATTTGGGCATGTAAGAAGTCTTAAAGATGAGAAACTTTTCACAGTTACGGCCTATTTGGATTAGTACTGCTATTTGTCACAGATGGAAATATTAACACAGTAATGAATTAGCAGCAAATCAAGATTTGTTAATGACTAGCAGCACTTAATCATCAACCAGTTTAAGGACTTACAAAACAATTCAGTAAAATACGTTATGATTAAAATAAGCATTTAACTACAGATTCAAAAATGACAAGATTCACACTAACTTACTATAAAGTATCCTAAATCAATATATATATGTGTATAGTCATAAACACATGATGTACAAACACACAGACAGAGAGAAGTATTTGGATCCAGTGAAATATGTGAATATGAAACCCACACTCATGAAAATAACTGTGTATACCCCAACACATCAGTAGGTAGAGAGGTGAGTGAAAGAGAAGCTAGCCTACAGCTAAAATTTCCCCCTTCTCAAGTTGAGTACAGATACTCACAATGCATTGGTATTCCTCAACAGGTGATAACTGAGACTCGAGGGGGTCAGCTTTGGCCTGGCCTTTTGTCAGCTTTGATGGCAGAGAGTACCTCAAGGAGTGGATACCTGAGACATGTCCAGGTCAGGGAAGATGCTGGTCACAGGCCCACTGCAATCAGTAGAGCTCAAAGGGTCTCACTTGGGGTTGCTATTTATAGGATCCAAGATAATTGACTTTCATCAGGTACTTTTCTACTCTGGTTTAACTCCATTGATGAAATATTCTGGTGTGTTCCACCAGTTGCACTGGCCCAGAACTTGCTGGATGTGCAGTTCTGTTATTGCCCTCCCCTGGCCACATCCCACGTATAGATGTACCAGGCTGTCAGGAAGCGATGAACTGTTGTTACCACTCCCAAGAGATAGTGAGAGCAGGAGCCAGGCACATCAAGGAGGTCCCTGGTCTGGTCCACTGTCATTTGCGATCCTTATCACCCAAGGTTGGTATGTGACCCAGGAGGGGGTTGGAATCACACCAAGCACTGAGTGGCCCAGCAAGAACAGGGTGGGGGAATGGCACCACCTCTGTCCTACCAACAGAGGATTTAATGTATTAGATGTAGTCTAACACAGCCCCATGCAATAGGTCACTGTCATTTGTAAACTACTTGTCATGCAAAAGAGAAAATGTAAATCATGGTTTCACAGATATTTAATTTTCTCACATATTGAGTTCTCTTTGTATCGCTTAGTTAGATCTATGTTATATACGAATGTCCCAACTTACAAAGTAGAAATCTTAGAAAATTATTTATTTCATGAAGGAAATCGTTGACTAGCTGAAATAAAAGAGACTGACAGAAGTATAGAAATCTTAGAAAATGAATGATCTCACAAAGAAAATCATTCACTATCTGAAATAAGAGACTGACAAAAGTCTGCATATATAGCTATTTCACAACAATCACATGATGCATATTCTTAGCTCTTAAATTGGGTATGCTGTTCTGCATTTCAGTCATTTTAAAAATCCACAAAAAAGTATTTTGTTTGATTTATATCTCAAAAAAAGAACTAAGAGGACCAAATTACCCTAGAAGTAATTGTTAATGATTGTTAATGGGTTGATACAAGCTGATGCACAAATGAAAAGCAGTAGTCTAGCCTTTTAATAATTCCATGGGTTGCATAAGCAGCTAAGAAATTTCTACACAGATTCCAGAAATATATCTGGGCACTAAAGATTTCCATTATTAAAAGACTTAGTTCACTTGGTTTTCATTATACTCTTCTATTTGCTTTTGGTAGTGTTACTCTAATGAACTGCCCTTCTTTAGGTTGTTTTATGATAAATAAAATACTTAGCCACTGTGTTTTGGAATTTTCCTTGCTATTTATTAGCTGGAAAAATGCACTTTTATTTCTTTTGCAAATATACACACTTGAAAATAGCTTTTCCTTCAATTTTGTAGTTTTGTCTCTGAAAACTTTCCTACCACACCCTAAGGATGTTTGGCTTTGTGTCCTTCAACACTGAACTCCATCTTTGGACTATGTGCCTCTAAAATTAGAGCTTCCTGATTCCTGAAGACATAGCACAGGTAATTTCATGGAGAAACACCATATCTGTGTTAGCACTCAGATGTGTCATCTCAATCATAAGAGGGAGCACTGCTAAATGAGCATAAATTTATGGTGCTACTGAGTAGTAGGCTGAGGTTTCAGAAATAAAGTTTTTTATCAGCAAAATACAAATAATTACATTAATTCTATTTTGGGAACTGATTGTTTAATAAAAAAATTTTCCTGAACCTTGATCTTTCAATAGTCAAAACAACCAAAACATTAACAGTAATAAAATATGCAATATTCAAATACATTTTTCCTCTCCCTAAATGCACATCCATGCGTGTAATCATTTGGGGGCCATGTTTCTCCTTATTGTAACCCATTTAAAGTCAAAGCAGTTGCATCAAAGACCAATTTTACACAGTAGGCTTATCTATTGGATGTCACAGTGAATCACTTCTGAAGGAGCTCTGTTGACTAATTCCACAGATAATCTTTGTATTTAAAATGGTGAAAACACCTGGTATGGCAATGAGCCTTAAACCTTATGCAGTGTCACACAGATTACCCTCTGGTGTACCCTGATGAGTGTTTAGGCTTTATGTGAAAGGGAAAAAAAATCAGTTCTAGTATTTTCTCCATTTTTATTTGAGATAAAGTTTAAGACTTAAATGTGTGAAGGTCCTTGAAAGAAGCTTTTCTTTAGCAAGGGAGATTTAAAATGAAACAAAGAAGTGAAAGAAAACTCCCTGCTATTTTTCTGATGATGCAGCAAAGGAAATCACAACAATATCTTCTTCAGAATGTCAAATGATGCACCCTACCTAATTAAGCCCAAACTACCAAAAATTACACTGATAAATCAGTCTGATCTTATCAACAAATCCCTAGGAGTTCGCATGTTTCTACAACTCTTAATTTTGCTAAAAGTGGAAAACAAAAAAGTAAAAAACTTAATGAAAATGTTGATTTACTGATTTTGTCTAAGTATAGGAGTTCTGCTGGGACTGCAGTTGATTATATTCTTATGAATGGCAAACATGTTAGCCAAGAAATCATAAATTTACTATTCCTAAGAATAGATTAAGATGTAATTAATATTTTAAGACCTATTGTTTTTAACAGAAACTAAATCCATATTATTCTAATTATTGTACACATCCATACTGAGAGACTGTGCTGCCTGGAGGAACATACAGTCTGAACAAAGAAGAGGCACAAAGGATAAAAGGTAAGAAAACTTTTTTTTTTTTTAATTTCAAGGTGATGAGAAGGAGATACATTTAGGTATAAATTTCATTATGCAGTAACATTCTGGATTTATTGGCTATAATTATCCCACTTTATACCATTACTGTTGGTAATGGGAAATCTGTTGATTCTCTAGGGTTGGGCTGAAATTCATGATCTACCTAAAGAGATCCACCTTTGTGATAAGTAAATAAACCAATCTATTTTCTCTTTTGCTTTTAAAATTTGAAGAGGCTAGAGATATTATTTTCTGTCTTCAAAAAGGGAAATCAATATACCTCTTTCAAAATAAATGTTAAGATAGATGAGAACACAGTCCTTTTCCTACAGTTGTACATTTTCCATCTAATAATTTATCTTACATAGGAAGGATATGTTTCATTGGATTTTTCTTTTACATCTTCTACAGAATCCCAGAGGAGAAGTAAGTTCAACTAAGTAACTATGAAGAAGGTAATCACTAACAGAGAAACTAATAGCTTACTGTATGTCCTTGAGTTGCAAGACAAGTCAGAGAGAATTGATACTCTTTTAGTGACTTTACCATCTTTGCACACCTTTTTTTCAATTTTACTTTTCTGAATCTTCCACCCTTTGAAATTTGCTTGTGCGATATTCCCAGAAAGAACCTTAAAAAAGCTTCATATGTGAATATTCATCTACTAACGCTCTTCAGGAATGCTCTGAAAAGGAGGGGAGCACGAGCAAGGAGAAAAGCTCTATTGACCTGTGCTGAAGATGAGACACATGAAAAATCCCCAAACTGGCATGGCTGGAATATGAGTGTTTTTCACTGGTTGCTTTTTAAGTTTGAGCTTTATTTCTAAAAGTGAAGCTATGTCAAATAGTGAAGCATAGTTCTAAACAGTGTACAGAAATCCAGACAAACTAACTATGTGTAAATGTGCCTGGGGTAAGAAGTCACACTCATTTAAGATAATACCTTCTAGGTTAGAACCCAAAGAAAAAAAAAGTTATTTTCTTGTGAGGTATGTAAGAGAAACGAAATGCTTAAAAGCCTTCCTGTGAGCTGAGAAACATGTTCTCACATGACCTATACTTCCCCAATAGGAGAAATAAAGAAAAAAAAAAAAAAGAGGAGATCTGAGAGTGTTAGCTAGAGGGGGTAGCAGAGTAAGATCCTCAGGTGAACAACTAACAAAAGCATGTCACATCACTTGGTCCCCTCAGCCTAAATCAGACTTGTTACCTACTGAGACTTAAAAACATGAAATATAATTGGAAATTCTTGCAAGATGAGGAAAGCAACCTCTTGGTCTCACAGCCACATGCTTAGATGAACAGACTAGATTGTTTCAGCTATTCATCAGGAAAGGGTGGTTGTAATCTCATTTATCTATGTTATTAAGTTTTTTCTCTCCCTAAAATATAAATATTATTTGTTGACCATTTCTTCCATGTTTGTGAGCAGGGGAAATTAGAATTTTGAGCACTAGAAAATTATGTTCTCCAGTGGGGAAAGTTAAGTCCATTTATGGTAAGGTGAGGAGGAGAGCTTTGATCTAGTACTTTTTGCAGAGAGTCCCTTAAATTGAACATGACCTTTGTTGCTGCCAGTCAACTCCTGGCAAGTTACACAAGTTTAAAAACTAATAAAAAATAAACTATGCTGCACCAATCAGATCAGGGTTGAATATGTGACATTTGAACACAACACAAATATGTCTTTTTTCATAATGCAAGGAGTTGTGCTAACTGAATGAATAGTATGGAAAGTAACATTCTGGTGACAGTGTTACAGTGGCAAGACATAAAAGATAATATTTGATTTGATAGTTATGAATCATTCATTCTGCTCTGTCCATAAGATGTTAGGAAATTAGATTTATTTTCAGTCATTTGTAAAGCAATTTCTAATGTTATCAAACAAACAATAATGCTTGTTATTATTTGCATTGCTTGCCAGTGAAGGTCTTGGTGACAGCTGGATAGATATTATACATGGAAAAATATCTACATAAACCTAGAATCTAATTAGAACTAATAATGGCAATTAACTGGCATTTTCCTTTTCAAAGGCCACATTCTGAGGACATAAAGGGCTCTGAAAAATACTACAGTACTTAAATTTGTACCTGAGATTTCATCAACGAGTAGGAACATGCACTTATGCTCAGGTAGGCATAGTGAGCATCAGGGACACTTCATTGGAGCTGCTGCACACAATGAATATAAATTTTAGACAAACACAGAAGATTCTTCTACTGAGATGTAATTTGCAGGTAGAAAAAAGACATGCCTGGAGAACTTGATATGTGATATGCTTTGTCTTTGACTCCTAAAATGTGCATTTCATATTTATTGCCCTTAATGCAGCCTAGTATAGAGAATCATTACAGGAATTTCAAATACATGTGGAGTTGTTTTTAAATTAAATGTGACATAACTGCAGTGTACCACAAGTTTTAGGTCTTCCATATCTAACTGTTTCATGACAGCTGTTTCCAACACTAGGGACTAGTCATTATGTAGAAGATCTATGTTACAAAAATATCTCTCCTGGGACTTCGTTTTTATTCAGTTTTTGTTAAGTGTTCTCCTTAATTCTTATGGTACAAAAGTAGTCAGATGAAATAAATACTTTCTTCAAAATGATAAGGATTTTAGTTAAAAAGATGGCAATTTAAATCTCTTCTAGTTATTGTTATTGCTATATAATAGAAGTAATAAAAATCCTACATCCAAAATTTAGATGAAATGTATTAGTTTTGACATGCTCTATAGATTTGCTAATAAAGAGTAAATAAATGAGTATACAGTAAAAGGAACAGTTTACCTTTAACTACCTGTGCTAATAAACCCTAATATACTGTCACTTGCCTATTGACTGAACGGGAGGATAAACACTCTATTCTGAGGAGAATATTTTTTATGGGAAACATGTATGTAGAGTGCATACTAATTACATTCCAGTTATAGTCTTGCATTATGAACAACCTTTATTTTGTACTCCGCAGTGCCCTTGTGTCTGGATAAAAAGAACTTTCAATTTATGCCTTGAAAATTTGTCAGGATTAGATTCTCTGGGAAGTATTTCAGAATGCCAGTCTAGTACATAAGTACATTCCTAGTCTAAACAGGCATTGTTCAGCATTGAGTCTGTAGATTATCTTGAGGACTGGATGGTTTGCAGAAAGGTATGGAAGGTATCTACCTTTAGGTAAGACTAAATACAACAGACCTTCCTCTTGATACTGTCTTGTTAGGGATTGCAATGAAGAGATATTGATTTCCAAATTTTTTTACCTAAAACATATGTTAAGATAATTTTTGAAGGCATTCTCCAGGAAAGGAAATGAACACCTATCTTTTACTTTCAATTAATTGCTTTCAAGAGAAACAGCAAATTCTACTAACACTTGCATACAAAGTTTCACTGACTGTCAAAAAAGTCAACTCAAGGTGAAGTTTGGAATATCTTTTATAAAACATTTTCATTTTAACAATTTTTTTTCAGCTTTTTAATAAAAAAGTTAAAGGTAAAAATGTATGGCTTAGAATTTCTCTTCCCTCCTTTCCTTCAAAATTCCTTTTTTCATGTTTTTCTCCCCTGTACTGGTAGTATGGGTAGTAACTGGAAGAGAATAACAAGTTAGGTGAGAATATAAACAAGAAATATAAAGGGAGGAGAATTCTCATGTTGTTGCAACAACGGTGTTTTGGCATAGCGGGTGAGGCCTCTACACAATGAAAATCTCAAACAGCTCCCATACATCCCCTGCAACAGTTCCTAGCGTACTCAGGGTCTATGTATTTTCATATCATAAACTTGTTCCTAATCCTAATGCTGAGCTCATAGTTGGAAATGATTAGGATTAGGACACAAATAACAAGAAACTTACTTTAGGTAGTATTTGAAAGTTTACTAGAATCATTCTAATGGAAATAAACCAGCAGATTGGAGGAATCTTTTCATTGGTGTAATAGAGGGAAACAGCAAGGAACAACTGGAGGCAGTAACTACCTTCGCCAGATCAACTACAGCTGGAAGGAATAGGAACACAGACATAGTAAAAGGACTCAAAAAGTAAAGAAGGCTCTTTTAGCATGAACTGTTCTTGGTGAGATGTTCCTTCTGAGCATTATTCTTCATGTCACACTATGTTCAGTTCTTACAGGACCCAGATTTGTGATCACTGTTTGGTGTTGAAAGGGAATGAAAGGGCTTAAACAAATTTATTTCTGACAATTATTAAGACTAAACTCTGATGTGATATATGAAAGCTTTGCTTGTGCTTTGCTTCATTTGTTTCAAAGCTTTGCTTGTGTTTTTGCTTCATTTGTTTCTCAAGGACTCCTGACTCCTCAACTGTTTCCTTAAGTCCCTTTGTTTAAGTAAGATTGAAATGCTTGTTAGGCTCCCTATGTAAATCACTGATAGCAGACTCAAGGCCTTCAGTGGACACTTGGGCAACTCCTAGAATGAGATAAGGGGGAGCTCAAACAAATAGACACAGAGACCCTATTATAGGGAAACTGATTTTGCTGATTTAGGAGGGAGACACCTGGACTTCACAGCACGTGCTCTGGGAAGAGGGTCAACTAACGAACACTGTGAAGAAGACTACTTACTTCTTCCCTTGGCCACCGAAGACCCTGACCCTATTTTCACTACGCATGCTCAGATTATGCAAATGAATTCTGGGAACTCATTATCATTAGACACCCCTTTCCAGGAAATCTAATGAGTATGTATGATTTGTGTGTATGTAAACTGATGTCCCTTGTTACTTCTTGGGAGCCCTTATGGTGGAGAATCCCCAGAGCAACCCCAGTGCTGCTAATAAAGAATACCTGCTTAACAGTTATATTGGATTCTGACTGTTGAGTTAATTTCTTTGTTTCGGTGTTATCGGGTGTCATCCCCAGGTTACCTTGGGAAAATACAGAATAAGAAGTCTAAATGTAAATACTAATTTACTCCAAATGGTCATTTTCTTTTAACTAGATGTCATCATAGAAATCAACAAACAGAATATCTTGGAAATACATATTGTATTAAAGGAATGCATGTTTCAATATGGAAATCTAGGTTACAGTTATGTTTTTAGTATGAAGTATAGCCTTTTTTTTAATATTAATGTAATAAAGAAGTTAGCAGTGAAAACTCAGGCTGATTAAAGGTGACTTGCTTCATCAACTTTAGCCTATACCCATTTGTGTAATGGGTAATGCTGTGAATGTGTGTTTAAAGTGTTCGCTGAAAGACTGAATTCTTAAAAAAGAAGCTTTTTGCAAACCAAACGGGACCAGTGGTTTCTTCTCCTAGGAAATATTCCTAGAACCTCTGTGTGTCTTCTCCTGTGGTTAAGCATACAGTGAGCATTCAGGTAATAGAAAACCAGAAATTCACTGTTCCAGTGCAGTGTTTGTTCAAAATAATCTAAATAAGTTATGGTTTTGAGACATTACAGTTCCTGTTGGAAATTCTAAAGTCTTCATAACTCTATGCACCCAGACATATAAAATAGGTGTCAGAGAACTCTATTTAAAATTGTGACTGCATTTTTTCATCAGTCTGAAAGACTGGATCTTTAGTCTGCTTTTGTAACACTACCACATGCTTGAAACTAACCAGAGATGAATTTGAGCCAATCCACACTCAAGTATTTAGCCAATACAAGTTATTATTCTTCAGCTTTTAGCTGCTAATGAGGTCTCCTCCTTGCAGAGCAGGTTAGGAAAATTAAACTTTTTCCCCAAGCCTGGCTGACACAGACAGTATCAGTATGAGAAATGCACAAACCTGGAACTTGCTTGATGCAACACACATTCGATGGAAAAGGGGCTAAAGAGGTTATATAATGATACAATGTGTAGTTTATTTCCATGACATACCAGAGGACTGCTAAGAAGCAGCTGTGATTTGAATAAGATGTTTTGTAAGCAACTGTATTTTTCAGTTGGGGAAGAGTTATTCTGCAATTTGAGCAGGGAAAACATGCTTTTTGTAGAGCAAGTCATTTAGTTAATCGAATTCTTAGAAAGTTTTGTTGGCCTTCTGTGAAATGATTTGGTGTCTTTTTCTTCTTACGAATAAGTAAAGTGGTGTTTATATCAGGAAATCCTATCACTACATGTTTTTAGTACTGGTGCATTCTGTCTGTGCTGCAAGCAGAGAAGCCTGAGTGCAAACTGTCCCTAAGTGTTCATATAAAAGGGAGAAAAAAACCCGTGATGTCTAGACAGAATATCACAAGTGTTAATAAACAGGTAATAACCATCACAGTGTAAACAAATCCTAAATGTCTGCTGTTTAATGTGTTATGTTGCATGTTGAGACGGTGAAAGACTCTTAAGGAAAGAGTTTAAATGGGAACTGAAGAATTTAAAACAAAGAAACAAAATGCAGTCCTTTTTTGTCCTTCACTGGTGTAAAGGATTTGCTATTGTTTAATATCAGTTACACTACTCTTCTTCCATATCCTGCTAAGACAATTGTTCAGTTTTGGTTTTGTTGTGTCCCATTAAATACTTTTTGTAACATCTTATCTGAGCTAAGAACTGCCTCAGCAGCCAAAAACTAGGGAGTAATATAAGTATTTAAGGAAAGATGATTATGCTGGTTCTTGTACAAAATTCTGAATCGCACATATTAAACAAAATCAGATGAAGCTACTAAATTTCTCTAGATATTGCTCTTCTGTGAAGGCTTGATCTGTGTATGTGTGGATACACAGATACGAAATGTAATGCAGGATGCATTGTAAACTTGCAATCAAATTTCACCTCTTATCTTTTCAAAAACAAATATGCTTTTGAAAGCAGAGGGAAATGAGAAGCACTGATGTTAACATGCTCCTGTGAAGAATGAAGGTGAAGACCAGCTCTAGGTATCTCAATGGTTAAGAATTAGCTGCTATTTAGAGGAACATTTGTGCCATAATACTGTAATATATTAGTAAAATATTAGTACTATCTGTTTAATATTTGACTTCTGGTAGTCCTTCTCTTAACACATCCTTGAATTATTTTTTTTTCCACCTCATTCTTTGATTTCTCTGGGCTTATAAAGCATCATGATGTTCTTTACAAACACAAATCTTTTCTTTTTTAATTTTGTTCCCTTCTCTCCCAGAGCAGGCAACATGATAGTCACAAAAGCTATCTTTATAGGATTGAATTAATAAACTGAAACACTCAGTGATGAGGCTTTTCAGCTCTCTGGTTTATGCTGCTGAGTCATCCCAGTTCTGCAGGAAGCAAGCTTTAGATCAAGTGTACTCCCTTAAACTGTGTTTTACACATGGTCTGATGTTTTACAGAGAAAATCATCCCTTAGATCCCAGGCGCACCTAGGGAGCACCATACCATCATTCGGTCTGTCTTGTGTCCATGACAGGAGCGTTTCGGTGCTTCTGCCTACTGTTCATGTAAGGCTTCCTGAAAAGTTGCACTGCTGTTCTCCCTCTGCCATTTGTGAGCAATGACCTGTCCCTGCAGGTCAGCCTTCCTTGGCACTCTGAACAATGTTCACTGAACAACTAGGTTGGCTCTGGAACTGGAGGAAGTTTAAAAAAACTCTTTTGCCAGTTCAAAGTAATGGCACAGCACTCTGAGGGGTCTCTGGGAGGAGAGGCATCTGTCTTGGGACCATCTTGGGAGCAGCACAATACTGTGGCAGCCAGGTGAGTGCCCACCTCAGCACTTGTCAGGTGTATATCTGGTAGCACAGACAGGAAGGATCCCACAACATGGGCAGGCCCTGCTCAAAAGATCTCTCTTACAACTCGCTGCACTGGGAAACACAGTTAAAACATGTATTGCCAGTCTAACCTAATGGCTATGTTACTTCCCTGCAGCTCTGAAGTCAATAATGCATCTCTTCTGGAAACTTAAGACTCTCTTCTTCCCCTTACCCTTGACTTGTACAGCAGCTAAATAATTGTTAGCAACACAGTAATATGAAGTTGAAAGAAGTGGTATGAAGTGAAAGAAGCAAATAATGGTGCTTTGGGTTTTTTGTTTTGGAAGGGAGCTTTAAGGACCAAAAGAGGTTTTTTCTAGTTCATGAACTGGAAGAAATGAGAAGAGAATTCCCAGTAATTAAGGTAAAATTCTTCAAAACTTTGATTTACATTGCTATGAAGTTATCTGTTTCGAGTAGGGATTATATATATATATAAATCTACCCATCTGTATAAACCTACTTATAAATATAATTATATATAAATCTACCTTTAATAAATTCATTGCATTTGTATGGCTCCTCTCACAGGATAAATCTGAAGCATGTTAAAAGATTTTATTTCCGTGGTTTAAAGGGCTACAAACTAGAAGGAAAATACATTGGTTTGTAAATTTTAACATAGAAATTATGGCAGAACTATATATAAACTTTAAAAAAAAGAGTGGAAAAATAAGTAGCACTTAATGTAATTTACTCACTAAACTCAGAAATGTGCCAAGGAGGTCCCTGAAGTATGCTTTAGTACAAGGTTCAGAATTTTAACAGGCACATTCATATTGTGAATTCTAATAGTGTTTTAGCTTACGTAATGAAAGGCAGTGTGTGGATTACATGTGTTGAGCAGACATCGTTTACCAATTTTAGCAAATAATGGATCTTATTTTATTTGTCGTAAACGAATTGCTGTGAGAGGCCTTACTTTCACAAAAATGCTGGTTTTGGAAAGAAAGCCTTCTTAGGGAGTTTCCATTCCTAGCTGGTTCCTGCTCTTGTGCTGAGGCTTGCTCTTCTTGTCAGAATAAGAGCATCATCATGATATTGATCTGGTTAAATACAAGTTATTTAGTATCATTTAATTTTTTTTTTCAACCTTATTTGTAACATAGATCAATCCAGTAACCCTGTTGATATCAAGGTTCCAATAACAGTGATGTTATGTTGGCTGCAACTCATCTCATAAAAGTGTCTTAGGCTATGGATGTTTATATTATATTAAAAAAAATAACAAAACACCACAAGACTTTGCATACTGTTTGAAATGCATTGGTTTGCATCTTTTTTTACATCAACATTTTTTTTTTAATCAGCAGGATTGTAGGTTTTCTGCATAATAAAGCTGACATTTCCCATCCCTCCACATATGATTACTTAGACTGAAGAGGCATCGACTGAAGAAATGACTGAAACCAGTCCACAGTTCAATGAAACAAACTATACCTTTGAGTTTTGCATTATGAATTGCAGGACTTTCATTAAATATATATAGGGAGATTATATAATTTAGCCTTCTGAACAAAAATACCTTGTAAAGCATTCGAATTCTGAGGGCATAAAAAACTTCTTGGATGGGGCATATTTTGAGACTGTCAAAAAGAAAATGAAGAAGATTCAAAACCAGTTAACTGTTTGGCAGTACAGCAGGTCTGTGACACGAGTCTCAAGTGTGGCACATCGATGGGGGAAATTCTGATAAAGAATTTCTTAATGTTAACTGTGAGAAAATAAGAATTTTAACCAAGAAAATTGAAATGGCATAGCTAACAAGTGAATGGAGTAGTAAATCTTTTTGACCAGTTTGACAGTATGGATGACATTCAAAATTGAACCTAAACAAAACCAAGCAAGCAAGAACTTCTGTAAACTTATACTTTCCTCCAGCTTTCTCAGGTCACAGTTTACATTGTCCTTTCATTAAATTCTTCTTCATCTCTTCATCACAGATGTCATCTGCTAGTTATTTCAGGTAGTTCTTGACTGATGTTATTTATATCCTAACAGAAAGGAAAAGCATGAAGAAAAAACATTACACAGAAAAAACTCTTTTGTTGAAGTATCTTTGTAATTCATTGAGTTTTTAATTCTGTGGCTTTGAGTAGTATTGCACGTTAACCTACAATTGCTTTCTACCTATGTCTCCTATTGCACCCATCCTGCTTCTTTGCTGCTGCTGCGGAAATAAAAGCTGCTTTCATGACTTTGTTTAATCATTTGAACTTGCACATTCTAAGCCAATAACTGTATTAAAGGATGTTACCAAGATCAGAGGCTTTAAATATTTATTTGCTTTAAATAATGGAGTTAGAATAGCCCTTTAGACTGATTTCCTTGAAGAGTATTAGTAACAAGCAGAAAACTTTGTAGATTGTTCTTAAGTTTTGAATGAATTTGTTTTGGTCCACAGTAAGGATGCCTGGAAGAAATTAAACCAACCAACAAAACAAAACCTTGACTTTTTGAGAGTTCCTGTTTCCGTAGATCTCCAAAAGTTACAGTAATACAAAATTCTGAACAGCAAGTGGGCCTTGAGTTGAATTACCTCACTCCAGCAAGTTTCTATTTTGTGAGTCAGTGGGCCATAGAGGGATGTGCTTTGCAAGGAGCAGAGGGACCAAAAGATCCACCTGTTGAATGTGAATATGGTTCTGCAATGGTGTCGCCTAAAGTCAGCTCTAAAGAGAATGAACTTTTGTGTGACAGCTCTGTCCATCCTGAAGATAATTACTTGATTCTAAAAGAATGAGATGTTACCTCATTCATATGAACATCACTGATATTATGTTATACCTCTTTTTTCTTTAAAGTTCAAGTAGTTTTTGCTTCTCCAAACTTGAGCTGTGGGGGTTGACTGGTTGGTTCTTTTATTTTTTCTCCTCCCCTGTCCCTACCCCCATCCCTCGCCATCAAATTTACCTGAAAGGAAGGAGAAAGCCGGTTTAGGCAGCGACAAGGAACAGGGATGAGACTCTAGTGTAGACTTCTACTTTAAACTTTGTAAATCAAAAAAGATCACATTACTGAGAAAGTAAGCTGTTAGGTTTTTTGACTTTTAGTTTTATCTAAAAAGCATTGTGGATGTTTCATAGCTAAGTGAAGTACAAAAGAATTTCAGAGACAATATTGCCACATGTAGAGCTAGAGACTTACTTACCCTGTTGGAGAAAGATAGGGCTGAGAAGACAGCACTTGGATGTGTAGCAGGAGTATCAAGCTCAAGGCAGCAGTCCATGCCCTTTCACAAGATCCTGTGCCTTTGGCATCAAAGAACTGAAGAGAAACTGGTGTTGAAAGCATTTATAGACAACACGTAGCCCCAAATCTTTGTGATACAGTAGCTATACCCCACAGACACAGAATACAGAGAAGTCAGAGCCTGAGAATAGGAGGTTGAAAGATTTCCAGGGTGTTAAAAGTATATGGGAGTGGCTGTCTCCAGGAAATACTGAATTTTTGGAGTGTAACTCTTCTTTTTTAAAAGAAATTGGTATTTTTGATATAAAAGATGGGTGACTACATGATGTTTATTTCTCCTTTTCAGCTCTCAGTGGTATAAGCTAAGAATATTTGATACACTTAAATTAGAAGAGAAACAGTGAAGTATAACAATAAAAATCTGGAATATTTTATTATATATATGGTAACCATTCTAAATAAAACTCAAGTTAATCATACATTATGTTGTATGAACAGGGTTGTCCAAATCATTGAGCTCTTCACCACCACTTGGTTTGAGTTCTGGTTCCACCTGCAGAGTCTGGGCACTTCTAATTAAAGTATTGTACAAAATGCTTTGCCAGTTATCAGGTTTGTTTTATCCTGCAGGCATTAATATATGCTTCTCTTTAGTTAAATTTACTTCAGCTGGTGTAAGGGACTGTGTCAGCTCTCTGTCTCAGTATTGCTGTTGCGTCATTACCGTCTCCTGAGCCACGAGGTGGTGTAAGAGACTGTGTCGGACTGTGTCAGCTGTCTGTTTTACATTGCACCACTTCCTGAACTCAGCCTCAACATCCCATTGCTGTGAAGAAGTATGCTCTGAAGGAGATGAAAATGTTCCCCCAAAAAACCACAGTGTCCACCTGAAGCTGAAGCAACTACATCTTTTGTAATGCCTACTGAGAGGTGCTTGCGCGCAAGGCCAGGTGAAGAAGTCAGGACGAGGAGGATGTGCGGAGCCTAAAGGTGTCGACAGTTGACTCCCCCCTGGTATGACCACCGTGAACACCTGGGCATGCACGCATGGAAGAACACAGGGTGGCATGTACGATAATGAGCTCCGTGGAAATAGGTGGACTAATCATGGGGACTTGAATGATAAAAGGACTGTGTACTCTTCTCATGATGAATTCCCCATCACCTGTACTGAGACCGAACCAACAGGATGCTGCTGGATTCATGGTGATGGTTACTGATCTTGCTGCATCTCTTCCGTTTGCTTGCATAGCTGTTCTGACCCTTTCTTCTTCTCTCTGTCCTACCGCTATTACCTCTTTTTACGGGAATAAAGTTTGAAAAGTTGTATGGCATTTGACCTCTTTGGTGTCTTAATCTTGCTCTTGGGATCATATCGAAACCTCCCTCGACATTGGATAGGGACAGCTGGGCTTTATATATTTTGAAAACTCAGTGCCTCAATTTAGGTGGAAATTACTACATGCTGGCAGTGCTATCACATATCTGTCAGATTAGGGACAAAGTCAGTTGTTAATACTTGTAGTGCTAGGGCCTAAATAATAGGCTCTGAAACAAAGTTGACCTCTAGATGAGCCTCACAATCAAATGTTAGCCATTATTAATATCTGGTAATTAATAAAATCTGTATTACCATTAGCGTTTATTAATTAGTATCTGATCATTAACGAAATATGTATGTTCACTAGTGAAATATGTAGCTTAGACAAAATATAATCAGTAGTGAGGATGAAATGTTGTGAAAATGTGTATCTAACTCTCCTTGTTTCACATTGTTCAAGGATGAGAACCCAAGTGTCTGGCCTTGTTAGAAACTGCCTTGGTTCTTCCTCCCGAGCCCTTTCCAGGCTTTGGGTGGAATCCAACAGGAGGATGAAACCAGATGTTTCCACTCAAAGAAAAGTGCAAGTCATTCTGACTTGCTGATTTTTGGTGTATAAGGCTGGACCCTCTTGCCGCGACTTTGGATGCCTCACCTACGGATGGATGCATCACGTAGGACTTCCCACTTGCAGGGAAAGGGACTCCAAATCCTCGTTGCAATCGGGGCTCCTCAACAACTGCGGATCTGGATGTTGGTAATGTATGCAAGTAGTAATGTATCTTTCTTAGTCACTACTCTCCCCATCGTGTAGTAATGATTAGGTGCATTACCTTGCTTGTTCTTATTTTCTATAATTAACTGTATGTAGTAATAATTAAGTGTACTATTCTGTATTTTTCTTATTGTTTATTTTCAGTATTACTTGGTTATATCCTTGAATTATTAACAGTAAAATAAGCCTACTCTTTTTACTCTGGTGTCTGAGTTTAATTGACATCCTCGATCAGCAGAACAATACTTGAGTGATCTTTTTTTCGGCTGGAATCAACCTGTGATAACAGATTGGATAAATCTAGGGGAACTAATTCTAGTATCTGACCAAGGAAGTTTGGAGCAACAGAAAATCCCCTGAAGTACAATGAAGAAAAAAAGTGTCTTTGGGAGAAGCTCTTTTGAACAATAAGTGGAATGGAACAGTCAGTCTTCAACAGTAAGAAGGCTTAGAGGAGCTTGTTTTTACAGCTTGGAAATATGCTCAATTTTAGCAAGAGCAAAGTTAAGAAAACCCAACAAATCAACAAAAAAAATCCCAACCCAAAAGAAACAAATAAACAAAAAACTTGAAAAAGAAAACTGGAGGAAAGTTATGGAGAAAAAGTACTGTGGAGAGATGTAAAGTCTGGATTTAGCATGGACCAAATAAGCTCTCCAAAACAGTAAGGAAACTAGAGCAGGACTGAAAAGTATTGGTGTATCTGGTCCCTCTCCAGTGTAGGTATCACTGTCAACATGAACACAGGAAGGTGTTAATACAGTAGAGACTTGTACTACGTATCAGGTTCTGTCTCTAAATCATGACCATGCATGCACACTCATTAGGGGAAGGTCAGCAGTGTAGTCTGGTGACTCTTTGACAGAAGGTATTTGAACATTGCTTGGCATTAAAATTATTTGGAACATGTCCTTTAAAATAAATGTATTTGGAACTTCATGTACAATTTTGACAATTAAAAACATAGACAAAAACTCCTCTCTTTCACATAATACATCACATATTCTCAAACAGATATTGAAAGCTTAAGAGGCTATAAAAAGAAGTTTTCCTAGCCAAGCCCCTAACTACAATGGTTCCTTTTCAGCAACCATACATGCTTCTATCAGAAAGTCAGCAACGCCCATGATTGATGGTTTTGTCTTGATCTTACTAAATAAGAATTGTCTGTTCTGTGCTACTGCCTACTGTGCTAAGTGCTGAACAGATAAAAGCAAGAGCCAAAAAGACAGAGATGACCAGAACATTCACAATATTAAAAAAAATATGCATATCTGGACTAAGGGGTTTTTTTGTGATGGGCAAACAGAGCAGCATAACTTCACCAGTTCAGTTAAAAAGATAAAAATTGATTGAAACAAATAAAATGTTCATGCTGTACACATTCTGAATCTTTATGTGTTGTTTTACTCAGGTTTTCGATGTTGTGCTGAGATAGAGTTAATTTTTCTTCATAGTAGTTTGTATGGTGCTGTGTTTTGGATTTGTGGTGAAAAGTGTTGACAATAGCAAGATGTTTTAGTTATTGCTGAGCAGTGTTTACACAGCATCAGGGCGTTTTCTGCTTCTCGACCTGTCTCATCAGCTATCAGTCTGGGGGTGCACAAGAAGCTGTCAGGTAACACAGCTGGGACAGCTGACCTCAACTGACCAAAGGGATATCCCATACCATATTATGGTGTAATGCTCAGCAATAAAATCTGGGTGAAGAAGGCAGAAGTGGGGGACATTCAGACTTAGAGTGTTAGTCTACTTTAGTAACTGTTAACAAGTGATGAAACCCTGCTTTCCTGGAAATGGCTGAACACATGTCTGCCGATGAAAAGGCGTGAATGAATTCCTTATTTTGCTTTGCTTGCATGCACAGCTTTACCTATTAAACTGTCTTTATCTCAACCCATGAGTTGTCCCACTTTTACCCCTCCAATTCTCTACTCCATACTACTGAGGAGGAGTAAGCAAGCAGCTTCGTGGAGCTTAGCTGTCTACCAGGGTTAAACCACAACTGATATTCAAAAAATACACATACAGCTTTTAATTCTTGAGAGTTGGGCTGTTTTTTCCATATGGTGAAGTACTTTATAGCTAGAAAGAAAATGTAAACTTCTGAAATCAAAATGTCTAGTCTTTAATACTAAAATTGAGGTTTCATATGTGCACATTCATGTCACTGAAAGCTGATATTTTGTTTTAGTTGATTCAGACTAAAGAATCACTTATTTCAATTTCAGATTATATGGGCCTCAATGCTAGAAGAATTGTCTTGTGTATCTTACATTTCTGTTATGTATCTTTAGAAGGCCCCTGCAAAAGAAGTGGAATTTCTGTCATGCCCAGACAATGTCAAATGGGCAAAAGTTGGTTTATATTTGGAAAAGATAATCTGGGTAAGATATCAGTTCAAAGAAATATTATTAAAAATTTTCCTGATGGATAACCTGAGTAGAGAAGAGAAACATTTTCATAGTTCATTTTTGCTCTTTCAGCTTGAAACTGAGGTCTAGAAATCATGTCCTACAAGAAAAATACTGAGAATTACTTAGTATGCAGGAAAGAATACTACAGAGTGAACTGATAACAGACATACGTTAGCAAACATGAAAAAAAGCAGTGTGGGAAGAAATAAAAATTACAATTAGTAGTGTCCACTATTGACAGGACAAGAAATAACTAGCCTAAAATCTAGTAAAGTTCAGGTCAGGCCTTGAAAAGAGTTTTCTTGCACTAAAGACTAAGAAAATTGCCTAAGAAGGTAAAAGGATTGATTATTAAGTTAGATAAACCAAATGCAATTTTCTCAGGGGCATTGTTGGAAGAGTGGGAAAAGCAAAACAGCAAAAAAACTGCAAAATACACATTTCCTTAACACATGGTGCCCAGAACAAACACAGGACAGGATGGAGATCTGGTGATTCATGTTGCTATGGAACCAAGGTGGAATGCCAAGTGAGGTGGAGGCCACACGGACCCATTCCTCCACTTTTCTCAATGAATATTTGACACGACTATGCAGATTTATCTCCTGCTCTTCCTCTTCTCTCAAGGACTGTTTTGCACAACTCTGTGGACCTTATCTCTCATTTTTCCTCTTTTCCCACAAAACCAGCGTACACCTTGCACCAAGGAATGTGCTGTGTCATTACTCAAGAAACAATGGCTTGAGCACAGTCCCACCCACTCACACATACATACTTAGATAAATACTACCCCAAGTTTGTATCTAACTCAGAGGAACAATAATCTGATACCAAATCGGAGGAACAGATCAACAGGTTTGTGCTTCCCCCCCCCGAAGGGACGTCTTTTAGTAAGATTTGGGCCCTTGGCTACGCCGAGTGATTACCTGGGAATTAAGTGTGTGTGACTGCAATTATTTTTTGTGTGTAGTGCTATATAGCCAACCTCCAGTTTGTGCATTTATTGTAGGCAATCTCAAAGAATCTGTAGGTGTTGCATAAGAATAAACTGTACTATCCATGAACCTGACTGCTTCTCTTGAATGCAACTGAACCTACAGCATATGGGCTGTTTGTGCATCTGGTGTCAGACCTATAGTTATGGACATAATTGACATACCTATTAAGAGATAAGCTCAGCCACTCCTAGCCCGTCAAATCTTTGAGGACCAGCTAGAACGCAAAGGGGATTCATCTCTTACCAAATTAATTCATTATCTTAAATGCATCAGACAGCTTAGAAAAAGGTTAATCTGTTTTGTCCCAGTGGAAGCATAGATAATGTCTGTTTTCTAAACTTTTATGAACATGAACTTTGAGGTAGTAATAACACAGTCCTTAGTGTGAAGACAATTTTTTTCTCAACTTTAGCATCAATTTCTCTACCAACAAGAACTACCTTGACGACAACTGTATTCATAGGGTGAAAATGTCACTAATACTTCCTCCAACATAGGAATTTACATTTCAGAAAAGAGGCCATTTGACTCCATGTTGCTGAGGTAAAATAGTATCCTAAGCATTTCTTCCAAAAGAGAAATTGGATAACAGCAATATTTTGTAATCTATACTAGGGCCTTTTATACATCAGTTGTGATTGATTCTGCTCATATTACCCATTAGGCCTTAATGTCAGCTAACATCTGACAGCTAGTCTCCAGCTGGGGAAGGTATTCACCTGAAAAGCTGAATATGCAGTGAGACAGAAGCACAAGTGATGAATACAAGAGCACAGCCTTGTAGTAGTAGAACAGAAGTACAGCTTTTATGTGGTTCTGGAGACAAAAGCTCATTTGCTGACATTAACTATAAAAACTGCTTCATAGTTCTTGAGCTGTTGAAGATGATTTCTCTCTTTTTTTTTTTTTTTTTTTTTTTTTTTTTTTTACATAAAATACAATGTCCCAATGGTCCTGCTACATGTAATTTGGACCAAGTGTGTAATGTTCAGAATAATGCCAGACCCTATCTATTCTTTTACATTTAATGGTTTTAGGAAAAGCATTGACTTCTGAAAGTCCTTTACTTAGTTCTTAGATTACCTTTAATCTCAGTAACAAAATTTACCAAAAATTTTGTTAAACATTAATTTTTATGAGAAGCAAATTAATTTATATGATGCAAAGCCATTTGGAAGAATAATAAGGTAAGTACATGATTTCATATCTTGAATATCAAAGAGAATAAAGAAAGGTGACCTGTCCGTATACAGAAACTCATGCAGATTGCATAACTAACAGAATGAATTTAAGTCCATGTTCAGGCACAGATTTACAGCATCTCTGGGATTACAGAGAGCTAGTGGAATAGCTTGCATGTCTTAAAGTACTGCAATGGGTAGATGCAGCGCAGGCAGGGAAGGTGAGCAGTCAAGAAACCCATGGGTCAGGGTCAGAAGGAAAGAGGATGTCACTGTGGACATCTCCTGCCTGATCAAGATGAGAAAGTGGACAAAGTCATCTTTGCCTTTTATGAAGGCACAACTAGCTCAGCGCAAGTGGGGAAAGCAGTCAGGAATTTAATTTGACGTTAGCAAGGCCTGTGACATGCTCTTTTATGCTACTGTGGTAGCCAAACCATGAAGGGACAGACTGAATGGGTGGACTGCCAGATAGATTAATGGCTAGGCTCAGATGGTTGCTGTTCAAAGCCTATCTAGTGACTGAACCTATCTAGTGGCTGGTTACAAATGGCATTTCTCAGTACGTGATCTGAGGTCTATATGGTTACATGCAGAAGAATGACAAGGAGATAGGTGTTGGAGATCAGTGCAGCTATTTCCCAGATTCTTTATAATAAATCCCTTTATGCTTTGTTAAGGCAGAGGAGATGGCTCTTTCACATTGTAGCCTATTGTTGCTTATGCTGCCCTTGGCTGGGTTTCCCCATACATGTCCACCTGCAAGGCTATCCACTAGCCATCACGTCACCTAGATTTATTGCGCATGCACATTTTTACATAAAAGCTTCATAAGCCCATGACCATTGTTCCTCACCATGGACCATCGCTCTGCGGTGCCTTGAACCTCTCTGCTTGCTGTTTACCTTGCTCAGGTACTTGTTGGGGAACCCGCACTGGGACGCCGAGGTAATAAAAGCCTTTTGACCATCTTTGCATGTATTGTGTTTGTGTTGCTGACCCTGCTTGGTTTCGGTGAGGTGTCACCGCTGGCGACGGCCAGTCCAGTTTTGTTGCCTGGATTTGACAATGTTCAACATTGTCTTGCCATCTTTAGAAGCTGTAGGTGGTGGAATAGAAAGCACTATTATTGTGGGTAACAGCTAACTGGGGGAAGCGATCTGTGTGCACAAGGCAAGGCAGTCATTCATGGGGACTTCTACAGGCTGGAGGAACTGGCTGGCAGGAGGCATATTAAGGTCTGTAATGGCAAATGCAAAATACTGTGCCTGAAATGGAATAACCCTGTACAACAGCTGTGCGGAAGAGGACCAGGGTCCTGATGGACAAAAAGGTGGACATGGGTTTGGGAGTGCAGGCATGTCTCTAAAAAGACACCTGCTTACAAAACTCCCACAAGAAAAGGGTATCCAGGATGATCAAGATTACTCCCCATACTAACTACTTGTACTCTGCATCCTACTTGGGACTTCCAAAAGGGAGACATTGATAAACTGTAGCAGTTTCTGAAGAGTGCTCCCAAGATGATAATGAGCTGGAACACTTGGGCGGAGTAGAGATTGAGGGACCAGGTCTTTTCTATCCCAGAAAAGACAGTATTAGAAAGAGATCTTATCACCATCTTCATCTATCTGTTGACAGATTATAAAGAAAATAAAACTAGTTTTCTTCCAGAGGTGCACACTGAAAGGAAGATGAGAGATGAGATAATCAAAATTCAGTAAGGTCCTGAGCAACCTGCTAAAACTTTAAAGTTATCACTAAGTGCTGGAAGTGGGACAAGATGACCCTGACAGGTTTTTTCTGACCTGAGTTATTCTATGCACCTAAAATGTCACAGTGAAGTCTTATGTGTGCTAGTAGATGGCCAAGTTCACAATTGTACAAACACATTCAAATAAGGAGAAATAATTCAGTAAAGATGAATAATTAAAAACGGTTTTACTCATTCCTTATTAGTTACGGTTAATCATGATGAGCTCTTAGGGTATGAGAGAAGCTTTAAATTGGTTTAAATTTTTAAGAGCAAACAATGTGTTAGAGTGTTTTTTGTTTCTTTCCCTGATTTTAAAAAGAAACCCACAGTCTATATTGTTGCAGCTGAGCTTCCTTATTCATGAGAGTAATTTTTTTTTTTTCAATTAAGCCAGTTATATTTTTTTCCACATTTGCAGTGGCATCTCTCTCCCATAAAAATTTACAGTGTAATTCTCCCCAGGGATCATTTACCTTCTTCCTGCAAAGTTTCTCTCTTTCACACTGGTTTCTTCTCCAAAGAACAATGAGCTTCAAGAACAGAACCCAACTAATCTAATTTCCTCAGTTCATTTCAATCCTTACTGAGCCAAATTTATTGCCACATCCAATGCCTTGACAGTTGATAAATTTAAATGAGAAATCAGTCGTCAGGTGTAATTCAGAAAAGTAACTGAAAAGACAGGCAACTATTTAAAATAATGTTCATTACTGAAGAAAAATGGCTTAATTCCTTTCCCGTCTAAATATGCGTGCTCTTCCATGCTGCTTGAGACTGATTTCATAAATTATGGTAACAGATACTTTTTTTTTTTTTTCCCCTCGGAGGAGTAATGTATTTCCAAACTACTGTGCTGACATTAATTTAAAGATTAATGTTTTTCTGCTTTGCTTTCCAGCTAACTTTCTTTGCTCACTATCTATTGAGCTGCTAGTCTCAAAATTACAATTTCAGCCAATGAATAGATTACTGCAAAAGGTGCTAAATTCATTCAACAATTTCTTTGAATTTAGGAAGTTCACAAATATTACAGATTTCTCTAATGTATATTACAATTATTCACTGTTCTTTAAACATAGCAGATTCTGCAACTAAAGTCACACCCATAAAGTAATGAACTGAAGTGCACTGTTACATTATGCTGCCTATTCTACAGGTAAAATAGCATAAGCAAAGAAGTATAGTTCATAATTTGTTTAGATAAATTAAACTGCAGTTCTCTACCATTTTTAAGACTGAGGTGAAATACACTCTATATTACTCCCCAGAGTGGCAGTACTGTTGTTCCCATTAGAGAACAAAGGTGTTGATGGGAGTTTAGTATAAGCTAGAATGATATATTCCCAGTTATGGCGTTTAAGTCTAATTATGCAAACAGTGTTTACCAAACATACCCAATAGACATGTTACTGGTTTCGTCTTCTTGTGGCTTCAGTAGCCTATTCGTAAACAATGCGAGTCCTATTAAAACTGTCACACACCCTTTGAATTTACTATTTTTGATGCAGGTTTTGTGACCTTTTGTGAGTCAAATGAGCAAAGATACATGACTGCACATGTGTCTTTTTAGTCCATGTTAAGTAAATGTGTTTACCCCCACATTTGCCCTTTCATGAGAGTGCCTAAGGAGTATCTGAATTTCAGTTGACGTGATCAATGTTGTGTCTATGCTTATGCTAATTACCAATATTGTTACTTTAGGGGCTTGGGCTTTTTGGAAGGGTGGGTGGATTATTTGGTGAGGGAATTTTTTAGTTTTTACTGTCAATTCAGTTACATCGTCTATATTTGCGTCTAGAAAGATCTTAACGGAAAAACACAGGACCCTGGCTAATGGTGACCCCGACAACTGGTTACTTTCTAGGCCATTACACTTCAATGTGGATTAGTACACTGTGATCATATCAGTTGGATAACTTGTCTGACTTTTTGTATATATCAAGGTAGGAGCAACAAGAATGATCTTTGCCCAATATGCTTGGCAATGTTCTATGGATGGTAATGCAAATCACAGCAGTTCTGTGTGGTCATAGTCTACCTCCGTCAGTGGTTAGAACTTAATTCAGTTCAAGATTTAGTTCCGTGAAGGAGCTGTTGACTCAGCATTTAAGTGCCTCTGAAAAATTTACCTACAACATATTCAGAATATCTAGTTTAACAATTATTTCTGTCAGCAACTCTCTATTTCCAAAGATGTTTCTATTACTTCTCAGCCAAGAGCAATTTAACTTAAATTATTATTTTCAGTTGCATTTCTAAATTGTAGAAATGAGGTAAAAAGCTGGTTGAAAGAACAAATCCCACGTGTCTTTCAAGAATTTACTTGTTTTTAAGCCTGTCATTTTCAGAATTTGTGTCCCCTTCTGTCCAGTATTCAAAATTTAATAGGTTGACAACCTCCCTGAATTTGTAATCCCTTTTAGCAATGATTTGTACACATGTACAGCATGTCACCCCTATTATACACTCTGCATAAATTTTAGTTTATTTTTAGAAGGAGGAACAGGGAAGTTTCTAATCCAGAAAAGTAACTCTCCATGGATTTTTCACTATGCCTCAGCTAATAAATTCATATCAAAATTTACTATATTACCGACTAGACACTTAAAGAATGGTAGCTCAAACTACTTGCAATTCTCTCTTTTGAGATCTCCATTGTTCATGCTAGATGAAAATTGTTATTTTTTTAATTTCATACTAGAAATATTTTAATGTTTTATATTTTCTCCCTGTAGCATTTTTCCTTATTTCACCTGCCTTTCTGAAATCCTAGCAGCTTCTTTTACATTTACAATTTTAAAGCTCCCACTGCAGAAATAATTTTCTTTTCCAGCATTTTCCATGCATTGGAGACAGAATACAAAACCAGAGTTAGACAAAACAATTACATACAAATTACAACCCTAAATGTCAGAATAAATTAGCAGGGTACTCAAGAGATAATTTGCATGCATTGAGTTCTAATGTGAAAAAGAATGAATAATCAGCTCTCTTGGTATGACTGGACTTCCAAAAAATCTCCAGAGTTATTTCTCCTTTTACAAAACAGGTTTGTGTGGAACTTAAGGATTCTGTTTGATCAGTAACATGATAAAGTTTGCTATGGATCGGACCAATTCTCCACTTAATTCATAATATTTGTAACAGTGCTAGTGTTAGTGAATTATAGTGAAAGTTGATTTTAACATTCCTTTTCCCTTGATGTAGCTGATGGTTTATGTACCAAAAGTACAAGTATTTAGTATCTTTTCAAAGAGTTTAGGGAGTATTTTTCATGTCTGCATAAATAATAAAATAGCAAGCTCTTGTAAGTATTTGGATTCAGGTAAATTTGGTGCAGTAACTTGTATAGGCTTAATCCCCATTATGTGGAAGGAAATTTCTAATCTTTTTTCCCAGTTGTCACTTATCCTCTGAGTTTACCAAATTTCCCCTTTTTCTTACTTTGTGAAAGGTTCAAAATAAAATTCTAATATTAGTAATGCTCATTATCTTGCTTGATTTTATCAAGTCCTCCTTTACTCATATTCTCTTGGAAACATTCTAATCCTTTCTTTTTCTTTTAAGACTGCTTATATCAGAACGAGTATTTCTGTTACTGTAGCACTTCCCATGAAGCTTTCATTTCAGGTTCATGGATTTTGTAAATTCACAATGTAAAGTGTCAAGATAGGCTGAGATAAAAGTACACTCTAAGCCCTTTTCTGAATGAGGACACAATTAAGCCCAGTTGTTACAACTATTGTACTATTCCTTTTCTCCCCTCCTTACAACTTTTTAATTAGATGCTTAAATCACTTTAACTACTGACATCCATTTGGAACAGACTGTTCCATATACCAAACCGTAGGATGAACTCCCTGATACACGGTATTTTGGAGGATGGTTCACCCATAAATCCTAGTCAGCAAATAGCTGATTCCTATATCATTTTGGATCTCAGAGTTTTAAAAGTTTGTAGTATATTTAACTGTAGATGTAGCTTTCAGTGAGAAAAAATGACAGCAAAATGTCATGTGTTTTGGACCACAGCTTTAATTCTGCCTTAGTTCCTAACTTTGTAACTCTTAATAGCTGACAGCATCTCTTCTTTGTGGCATTATCACCATGGTGTTGGTAAAGATATCAGGATTAAGATCATATGCTGTGCATTCAGATTCACTCAATCCTTGATTTTTAAAAAACTTATTTTGTAATTATGTGGCATTGCAAGACAAATGTTATAAGCACAAATCACAATTTCAGCACTGAAAGCATTGTGATTCAGATTTTCTTTAACAGATTATATTTCCTTCTACAGTCAGTCCCTGAGTAATATTCCTACACATTCTGAATAACATCCACCAATTTTTTTCTTGTAAATCACTCTTGCCACACATGAGAAACAAATTAAGAGATTTCACCTGTTGGAATCACTTAAATTATTCTGAAGTGGCAGGAGCCTAGAATCCTGGTAGTTTTCTTAATTCTACTTGCTTTCTTCCTCTTATGCAAAAGATTTAACTTTTGTCGAGGCATTAGAAAATATTTTGCACCTTGTGGTATGCAGAGATTGGGGTGACATGAATACTTTGGGAACTCTTGGATGGGGTATTGCATAGAGTTTGCACTTGACAGCCTCAGGCAGTCCCTTTTTATTATTTTTTTCTTCCTTGAGGCATTATTCTGAGTCCTAATGGACCTTCTTCCACTGTTGTTTTGAGGTTCATATCTATTCCAGCATCCTGAATCAGACCCCTCATAACACAGAGTTTTCAAGAGTTTGTGAATGGCCTTGCAGTTCAGAACTCGACTGACAGGGATTGCAAAATACAAACGAGTTACATGCACCTGCAAATTTGGAGTTACTCTTTAGCTTCATTCCAGTCCTGTCTTACTGTAGAACCCAAAATTGCAAACCTGGGAACTTGCTGAACAAGCAACCAAAAGACTGCACATGCCACAAATGGCCTGAAGGTCCCTGGCATCCCAGCTAAGGGTTTATTGACACAGATATTGTATGATCTCCATAGATATTTGAGAGTAAAAAAAAGACTAAGTAGAGGTCACGTGTTCTAAACATGACTATAGGTTTTTAAATTAGCCAGAAAAATATAGGAAATGTTCTGAAGACATATTCTTTTTAAGAATAACACTTGTGGCAGTAAGTTCCCTGATTGGTTTTGCCCACTGTCATGTCCCAATTTCTCAGGAGAACGACTCAGGTGCGTCGATTCTCAGGTCAGGATTAAGGTGAAATGACACGAGGGATTCCTTAATTCACAAAACTCAACTTTTATTTGCTCACAACGGATATGGGCATGAAACAGTAAGCCTTGCAACTTCCACAACAAGCAGTAAACCTCATAACATACACCGACAAACCGCAAACCTTACAACATACGCCGACTAGTGGCAAATTTTATAACATATGCCGACAAGCCTTGCCTTAAACGCAGGGATACAGGGATAGAGAATGAGAGAAAAAATGAGAGAAAGACAGAAAAAGAGGGCGAAAGAGGCAGGTATGGAGACACAAAGACAAAAAAGAGAAAGATTTCACCAGTCCTGGTTCCAGCGTTGGTCCAAACAGCCTAAGGGTCCAGTTCTGGATGGACTGTACCCCCCGGGGCTTTGACTGGTGTTCTTTTCTAATTCCTTACCCTTCCTCTGGGTGAGCACTTGGACTTATTAGGCTAAATAGGCACGCTGCGCAGTCTATGTTTCTAGAATTCTCTTTGCTTTGGTGCATGCATAATTTGTACCTTCAGAGTTTTCTAGAAATGGGCCGGTGAGCTTGGGAGTTGTTGGGGAGTTACTCACCCCTCCCTGCAGGTATGACCATTGTCTGATCTGTCTTCTTGGTGCATGCATAGTGAAAATGGCTTTTCTATTGGCTCTTTATGAAGTTACTCAAGATGGGGAAGTTAAGCCTGAGGAAAGTGTGGTGCCACGTCTGCGGGACCCTCTACTCTCACTACAATCTTCCTGCCACTACCTGTACAGCCACGGTGTTTCCATAGAAACTGTTTCCTTTACCAAAGTTCTTTATCAGATGTTTGAGATATTAACTATGGTTTCATTGCACCATCACAGACCCCCTAACTGTGAAGCTGCAATCAAATAGCAGGTTTAAATAAATTCTAATGGAGATTTAGTGATCCCTACTGTTTTTATGATGGTGCCAGCAGGTTCTGTGAAAATACAGGGCCAAGTAGCAAACAGTAGCTCTGTGAGTACCTTAAGGAAAAAAGGCAACTTTAAGGTAATTCTTTTTCTAAGGGAGCAGGAAATAGACACAAGCAAGAGCACTCAAGCCTTAGATCTATAGGAAACCAAAAGCTCATTCTTCTTCTGCAGCTTCTGTTCATGGAGGATCTAAACATCTTTACACACCTGCCTTGTGTATGAACACCATAACATCTGTTATGTAGCTTTATTTTCTATTTTTCTATATTTAGACTTGATATGCTTTGGAAATCTTAGTGACATTCTTTCTGATTGCACATAAATTGCCTTTTGGTCAAGACTTGGATTTACCTGAATTCAGGTGTCTTGCTATTAAGGATACTTGCACATCACACTTATTTAAGGAGAAAAATGCATTTAAGAAAATCTGGAAAAAGTGGAGGGTAAAGGGGATTTTCCTTGTCATAGTTTTATTTAAAATAATCTAAAATTTGCATCTTCCATATCTTTCAGATTTGTCAGGTATAGAGATTTTGTCTGAAAATAACTTTAAGATGTGAATATCTTAGTGAAGTAAGCTAGCAAGTCTATGGAAGGATGTTGGTTTTTAGAAGAGATTTCTAGAACTCAGTGCTTTTCCCATAAACCCAATAGATTTCACAAAAACCTATTGAGGTGTAGTTTATTTCTAACTACGTATCGTAAATGTCCTTCTAGAACTGGGATTCAGTTGTGCTTTTAGTAATACACTGAAGAGCAGCCTGAGTATTTTCAGCTCATTGGTGTATAGCAGAGCTTGAGTCTCCGTAATTCAATTGCTGTCCCAAATTAATTTTTCTGGTAGAAAATTAGGCTGTAAGCAGTAAATGCAAATGTAGAACTGCAATGCAGAAATGTGTACTCATGAACACCTGCAAAATGTTTGTCATAATTGCATGCAATTACATGACATGTCCATTGTAATCATTGTTGCAAGGTATTCAGTTACACACACATTTGGTCAAAAAGTTGCATTAACTTTTTCTCAATACATTTAAAATCTGAACTGATGAAATATTTCCACAGTCTCTAGAAGGCTCCAAGAATGCTCTTAGGCAATAATTTCTGAAGTGTTACTGCAGATGTGATCAAACTGCTTTTTTTTTTAAGCCTCAAAACAGATATTTTAAATCATCAGTATCTGAGCTATGAAAGTTTATTTTTCAGTAAAGTAACAGATTTTTAACATTTCTTAGAATGTGGTTGAAATCCTCTGAATTTAGACAAAAGTACCTCAATCTTCTTTCTTCATAGAGCACTCTAAAATGTAGGATTTATTTTTTTCTATAATGAAATGGAGCAGCATGTGAAAATACTTTCATTTATAAATTTCTAAACATTCTTTGGAAATGTCTTCTGAAGATAAGACATGAAGACATGAGACAGTAAATGGTGTATGAAATAGTCAAAGCAGTGTGAGGATGTGAAATGGCAATAAACATAGTGGAGAAAAGACTTGGGCTTTATGGATATATCTTTTACAGAATGTGAAGTAAAGTAGGAGTTTTATGTGAGAGATTTTCTCAAATCCCAGTTATGATTATAAAATGATAAAATGCAATTTAAATGACTAAAGATTTATCCTTTCAGTTCAGCCCTAATTTTGTTTGATTATTATTTAAGAATCTTGAGACAGATACATCAGGGGAGATGAAGACAATCTTAAAATATTCGGTGGTCACTGAATGATGGGAAGACACTCTGAGTCTTCTCTACCACAAATAAATGGCTCAACTTCCGAATGGTTCAGGGAGTGTATAGATTTCTTTGTTTCTTCACTACAGTTCAGTCTTGAAGACTAAGACAAGATTTTAGTGATACAGAGTTAATTTTCAGTGACACAGAACAAGTTTCTGTTCTGCTGTCATGTTCATCAGTCTGTGTATTTTTCTAAAACATAATTGGGTCTTCTGAAGTCATATGTTAGACTTTTCTCACTAGAGGAAAGAAAGTTTCACTGGATATTGTTCAATCTTTCATCTGTGGATGAAATCTTTAAACATGGACAGCAAATATAAATGTGGGTCTTAGACTGATGCTTTATGGAAAAACTGGTTTTGAATATACTTCAGAGATAAGTACTGCAACTTGAAATTGTTCTTTGTAGTCAAATGTGGCATCAAAGTTCTTTTTCAACACTTAAATAGTTTGAAAATAAGTTGCAGAATTAAGACAGAAAGACTAAAAATAATTCACCTATGAGAGTTAAGTCATTTTAAAAGAAAAAGTTATCTTTATTGGGGGAGGGAGTACTGCTCTTTTAAAAGCAGCATTAATTCTAGTTAAAGCTATCTATTTACCACTGTTGTGGGATTTTGCATTGTGGAGCAACAGTAGCCATGAGATTATTAGTGATCTGTCCCCACATTGTCCCTAGCCAATGACTTGAATACTTTCTTGGAAATTGTAAACAAAAATCTAAATGCCTTTTTCAAGGCAATGTTTTGAATGAAAATTCTCATATTTGAGGAGATGATCCTTAGCAGTCCTGCTCAGCATCTGTCTTTCAAGAAAAACAATGGGTTGTTGTCCTGGATAGATAAGTAAGTGTTTGCCCTACTTGTTTCCCCGTGAGCCTGAAAAAAAATATTTTTTACCAAATCCTTTGACACACTTGACAGGAACAATCAAAGCTCTATCTCTAGCTGATAATTTCTTTATCCCCTAATTTTGTCTATTTTACAGAACAAAGAGAGAAACATATGGAGGCTTCAGCTAGGATTCTCAGAATTGCACAGTGCTTAATTCCATTAATTCCTAATAATTTCAATTTGCATGAGAGAGGGCTAGATATTTCTTGCTGTGTCCCTGAGAAGCCAGGCTAGATCTCTGATAATGTAAAAGATCTGCTGTGACCAAAGAGTGAAGCCCAGTTTCCCCAAGACCTGAGGTAATTTTCTATTGTAGTGCTCCTATTTAACTAGTATGACTCATTTCACAACTGCAGATTGAAGATTAAGTGAAGGACAGGAAATTTGGTCTGTCAGTGACTGATGGATTAGAAGGGAAATTTTCACTTCTCTCATGTTACTTATCAAACACAAATTTTATCAAATTTATTTTAAAAAAATGGTTTATCAGGCAAGATGCGTAATATACACTTTTAAAATGCTTGAGTTTTATAATCACATAAGCATTTTACATCAACCTTGTCATTCTAGGGCTGTACATTTATAGCACAAACTAAATGTCAAACACTAAAAGAAAGTGCCCTGTTACAGAAGAGGATGTGAAATTGCTGAAATACATAAAAGGACAGTACAGATTCATATTAACAAGATACCAAGAAGTGATAACATTAGAAAAAGGCATATGCTGCCCTAACAGAAGTAGGTGAGAGTATTCCTAATTTCTTAAATATCATGACTACTTCAGCTTTGGCTATGGAAAATTTGTTCATGGAAAAAATTAATCATGATGGTTTTAATACAATATAATTTAGATAGATAGGGCAATCCAAAAACTGAGATTTTTTTTTTTTAATATTGTGCTTGTATAAGGCTTCAGGAGAATCTGTTTCAAAGAACTAAAATACATAAACCATAGCTGGATGATTTATATCTCTCTGAGCAGTCACTACATAACTTCACCACATGTGCATGACATAAAAACACAGATGTGACCTCTTTCTTGGACTGTTTTACTGGGATAAACACAAAAATGTAGAAGAGCTTCTTACAAAATATTTAAATTTTACCCTTCAGTTTTTTGAAATAAGATTATTTTTGTCATTCTATTGCAGGTTATTAATATAGTATATTCTGTAATGCAATGTGCGTATTAATGAAGATATGCTGCATGTGTTTAACGCACTGGATATTTTGCTTACTTATGAAACATTTATTTAAGGACCACAGCATGTAAATAGTTGTACCTGATTTACCACTCCTAGAACTGTTTTTGTAGCCTGCTGTTGGCTGTGTCTTCTTATGTATCTTATCATATGCAAATGACTCACAAGGATCTTCTTGTAAGGCTATTATTCTCAGATTGAGGATGATGCTCTCCCAGATTCTTTGACCTTCTCTTTTTTAAAGGAAAATATAGTATATCTTAGAAATATGATTAGATTAGCTGAGCCCATCTAAGTCATCCTTCCTTTTCCTTTGTTCTTTTAACGGTCATTTTCCCCTCTTTTTTTGTTTTTTGACATGCATAGTTAAAAAATCAAGAATATTGCTAGCAATGTCCAGATTTGAAAGCCAGATGAAAATCAACAGTGGACAGGGCCTTTTACCACAGCAGCAGACAATAATAAGCTAACATTAAATTGTATCTTTAGAAAGGCATGGATCTTATTACCCCATGAAACCTTTGCCTATTAAAATAAAAATATTTTAACAATTACAAGTGTGCAAGGAAATTTTTCTAGTCATTCCCTTTCATATTACTTCCTTCTCCCTCTGGTTCTGGTATCTTCTTCTATTAGAAAACATAAGAATGTTTTTGATCCTTAGTTTCACTATTTGATGACCAGACTTATCCATTTTTCTAACCTGGAGTACCTTACAAACTAAGATAACTCACAAAACAGTTATCAACAAATCTGCAATTTGTTGATGGCTACATGAATATAGTGACTTATGATCTCATGAAACCCGAAATGATTATTGTAAAAGTTAGTAATCTGTGATTTACTGAGATTAGTGTAATATAATTCAGGTTTGTCATTAATACAAAAACTCTATTCATATTTAATAAAGTTGATGCAAATCAGCTGAAGCAGTTTTAAAAGCTGATGGTTTTGCCTCATGCTAGTAGCAATACCGTTACTTAAATGTAATTATAATGGTAGTCCTACAACTAAATGTATTATTGCTAACCAAAACTGCCTTGGAATCTTTCTTCTTTTTCTTTTTTTCTTTTTTTTTTTTGAGAGGAGGGGTGTTGCACAGTATTGTCTTAGCATTTAAATTGGCCTGTCATACTTAATACAGAAATAAAAAAATGAAAGGAGAATTTTGTAGGAGTGCCATAGAAAGCACAAAGAGATGATGCAGTTGGGAAAGGACAGGATGCTAAAGGTGGCTGAGTTTCGTTTTACTTAACATCCTGTTCCTTCTGTCCCATAGGTCCCACTTTTCAGGTGACCACTTCCCAATTCCACATTTCCCACTTGTCCTGCCAGAAAGTCTTCCCATCAGAAATACCCTCCACAATTGTCTCCCCACCTTTGTTCCCCTCCCAGAGGTACCTGTAAATGCATACTACCACAAAACACATGGCAAACTTAGCTCTGCTCCTCCAAAATACCAGTTTTATTTTATTTTTATTTTATTTTTTGGGGGACTTGTGAGGAGGTGTTACGAGAAGGACACCTATGAGAACACTAAGGTCAGTGGAAGGAAGGCAGAGGAAGGGGGACAGGTGTGCCAGAGCAGACAACCCCCTGGTATCCCATGGTGAGATGGCAGGGCCACTCTCTCTGACAGCCATGGAGGTCAACAGAGGACTAGAAATTTGCCTGCAGCTTGTGGAGAAATGACTTGCGGAAAACAGACTCTACAACTCGAATAGAGTTATAAAGCAGGTATGTTTTACTCCAGCACCAGTGCAAGGGGATTTCTCCACAAAGCTTGCACACCCACCTCACATTTTACCAAAAACTCATAGAGTGTGGATATACATATTCATTGGATTACATAACACAAACATACATATGCATGAGTAAGGATGGGTTAGTTCTAGAGGCTGGTGTTAGCAGTTTATGTTATCTTTGCACCTGCGCATTCCCTCCTGGTGGGTGTCTTCGGGGGTCTTTGGGAGGAAGGTTTGTAGTCTTTCTCACCTTGTTTTTTCCCCGGAGCATGTGCAGATTCTCTTGGCCAATTTCTTGAACAACAAAAACGTTTTTCAGTCAGTTTATTCATCCTATCTTATTTAGGGGACCAATGAAACTTCTACAATCCGTATATGGCTATCTTTACTCATTACCGAGGCCCAACTAGTTAGAGCACACCTGTTCCTCAAGGACAAAAACATGATATTTTTGCTGAACACTGCAGTTCTTGGTAGATTTTCACAGTAAACTGCTTTGTTTTGATGGACAGAGTAGTCCTTGGTAAAATTCCACAGAACAGTCTGGGCAAGCAGGATTCTTAGCAATATTAAAAAGTACTATAAGTAATACTATAACTTGCTAGAAGTAAGTAAATAAGTTGCTAAGCAGTTTTCTATAAGTAAATAAGTCTTAAAACAAGTAATCATTTCTCTGTATCAGAACTCCCAGGATTCTATGGGAAGAAGAAGCCCCCGCTGATGTAGTTCGGTGCTGGGAGGACTGCAACATGTGGAGGTGACCCACACCAGAGCATCTTGAGAAGAATGTATCCTATGTGGAGGGCTCCTGACAGAGAAAGTTTGTGGAGGACTGTCTCCTGTGATTCACGGAAAACAGACTCTACAACTCGAATAGAGTTATAAAGCAGGTATGTTTACTCTGGCGCCGGGGTGCAAGGGGATTTCTCCACAAAGCTTGCACACCCACCGCACATTTTACCAAAAACTCATAGAGTGCGGATATACATATTCATTGGATTACATAACACAAACATACATATGCATGAGTAAGGATGGGTTAGTTCTAGAGGCTGGTGTCAGCAGTTTATGTTATCTTTGCACCTGCGCATTCCCTCCTGGTGGGTGTCTTCGGAGGTCTTTGGGAGGAAGGCTCGTAGTCTTTCTCACCTTGGTTTTTTCCCCGGAGCATGTGCAGATTCTCTTGGCCAATTTCTTGAACAACAAAAATGTTTTTCAGCCAGTTTATTCATCCTATCTTATTTAGGGGACCAATGAAACTTCTACAATCCGTATATGGCTATCTTTACTCATTACCGAGGCCCAACTAGTTAGAGCACACCTGTTCCTCAAGGACAAAAACATGATATTTTTGCTGAACACTGCAGTTCTTGGTAGATTTTCACAGTAAACTGCTTTGTTTTGATGGACAGAGTAGTCCTTGGTAAAATTCCATAGAACAGTCTGGGCAAGCAGGATTCTTAGCAATATTAAAAAATACTATAAGTAATACTATATCTTGCTAGAAGTAAGTAAATAAGTAAATAAGTCTTAAAACAAGTAATCATTTCTCTGTATCACCTGTGAGAGGGACACCACATGGAACAAGGGGAAAAACGCACAAGAGTGCTTTTCCCCCACTTTGCAGGAAGAAGCATTAGACTGACTGCACCCCCGATTCCCTTCCCCTGTCCCACTGGGGGAGGAGCTAGAGATATTAGAAACAAAACTGAGCCCGGGAAGAAGGAAGGGGTGTGGGGAGGTGTTTTTGAGATGTGGTAATGCTTCTCATTGTCCCATTCTGTCTGTTAAGTGTTGGGTTTTTGTTAGTGTTTGAATTAAAGTGATGTTCTTTCTTTTCTTCCCCTAACAAGCCTGTCTTTTGCCTGTGACTGTAATGGGTGAGGCATCCCTCCCTGTCTTTATCTCAATTCCTGAGCCTTTCACTTCATTTTCTCTTTCCCAGCACTGGGTGGGAAGAAGGGCTGTGTGGTACTCAGCTGCCCTCTGGGCTCAAACTATGACAAATGTCTCTTCCAAGGCCCTGATATCCATCTGATGTCCAAAGCTTCTCCAGAGCTGACACCCTCCCCTCAGCCCCTTGTAATCACCATTGTTCTGGTTGTCAGTACTGCTGCACCTATCCTGCATTCTCCCTTGCACTGCTGACAAGACTAGAAGCAAGGTACCTCCTGGCAAGGCTTACAAAACCCAGACTTGGGAATTACTTAGCAAGTGTCCTGGTTTAACCAGGATAGGGTTAAGTTTCCCCAGCAGTGGGGGGGAGCTCTAGCCGGGTTATTCAGATACCATGGGGATGTCACATCCTGGCAGGTCACATTTTTCCTGGCACGGGAGCGCGGTGCACTCGTGGTTTTGTACATCTGCTCCTCTCACTGCTGTATTTGGTAGATATTTTGCTCTGTTCATTGCTATCACTATTACTGTTATTGTTATTGTTGTTGTTTGTTGTGTTGCTATTGCATTGTTGTATTAAACCTTTCCTTATTTCAGTCTTGGGGCTTTGTATTTCACTCCCTTTGTGGGGGAGGGGTAGAGGCCACGTGGTCTCAGACCCCGGCAGGGGCTAAACTATCACACCAAGGCTGGCATGGAGGGGACTGTGATGGTAGAAAATTCAGGAATAGCTGGGGTAAAATGGACCCAAAATTATTAGAGATGTTCATGGGGAAAAATTGTATACAGATTATGGTGAATGTTCTGAGTATCTCACCTGTAAAACAGCTGCAGAAAATCCAGGAATAGGAACCTGAGTGCTGGAACCCTCATCAAGGAAGAAGACCAACACAAAGAAGGCAAAGATGCATTTACACAGATCAGTCAAGAAGGTGCTGTATCTTGAAGCAAAAACTGGGGAATATCTCCCAACCCTGAGGATGTAGTAGTAGATACGAATAAGGCTGATTGCTCTGAATTAATGAACTAAATCTTCCTAGAAGACCAGCAGAAGCCCTGCATGAACCACTGTGTGTATTCATTGCTCTGTACTGATTCTCATCTGTATGTTACATAATTAGAACTTCTTCTTCCTAATTTTTATTTTATACATTTATTTTCTCTTCCTATTCTCCCTTCTGAATATTGTGCTCTCAGTGGTTCTTCTCCCCCAAGCTGCCATCTTTATTACATAGCAGATGTTTTGGAAAGTCTTAACACAATATTTATTTCAGTCTTGCGTTTATTTTTTCTGTGAAACTTATAAAAAGTTGTAAACCAGCACATCTCAATTTGAATTTTTTTCTAGTGATTCTGAGAGTGCTGCAAGTTCTTTTTTCATATCCTGTCGACTGGGTTTTCATTCAGTTACACTTGTTTCTAGTTAATTAAGTAGCTATTTAAACTGCACATGCCACTTACTGTGCTACTTAGTTACACTAAGTTACCCTAGCCTCCTCCCCTTAATTTATCTTAAAATATTTCTATCCAGATCTTCATAGTTGCAGAAGACAATTAAACAGTTACAGTGCATTATTAAAGTTTAATGTAAATATTCAATTAATACCTTAATTAAATTTTCATTGTGAATATTTTAAGGTTCAATCATTTCTTCACTGTTAAATGTTGCACATCGAATTGGCTAATAAAGACAATTAAACCTACTCAAGGAAACTGTATATAGAAAGCAATTTATTTATTGAAATTCAGTTACAGAAAGTGTCATATGAGTCATTTATGATGACAAATAATTGTCCTGGTTTAGCCAGGATAGGGTTAAGTTTCCCCAGAGTGGGGGGGGAAGCTCTAGCCGGGTTATTCAGATACCATGCAGTCGTCACATCCTGGCGCTGAAGCGAGAGGGGATGGTTAACACATGTGTTATGCCATTGTGCTTCTCACTGCTGTATTGGTAGATATTTTGCTCTGTTCATTGTTATTACTGTTATTGTTATTGTTGTTGTTTTTTGTGTTGCTGTTGCACTGTTTATTAAACCTGTCGTTATCTCAGCCCGGGGCTTTGTATTTCACTCCCTTTGTGGGGGAGAGGCAGCAGCCGCATGGTATCAGACCCTGGAAGGGACTAAACCACCACAACTTTGGCGCCCAACGTGGGGCTCGAGAGGGCTGAAATAAGGACAAAAGGAGAAGGTGTATTAGAGCAATCTGTTAGGTGTAATTTTTTCTGGTTTTATTTGTATTGTTTGATAAGAAACATTTGCAATGCTGACCAATTTGCTTGCGAGGTGAGGCTGGATTAATCCTCATATCCACTCTGTGCTCCTAGTACTGATGTTTGTTGGCGGTGGAAAATGTGTCAAGGGTTTTATTTTGCTCTACTGGTTACTGTCTGCTTATAATGGGCTCGTATCGCTGCTTGTGGGGGTGAACCGATACCTGTTTGCTGCCTGGGCTTTTGTTTGGGGTCTCAACCCCTCTATGGGTGAGCCAGGGGAAGAGATTCTCTCAGTTTTTGAGAGCTTCAGCTATCCCTGGAGCACCCAGGCCAGTGTGCTTGCAGCACTGTGCTTTCTAAATGTCTGCCAGATCTTGTTTTGGGCCATGCGGTATTTCTCCAACAGTAGCACCACCCGGAAACCTGCCCTGAGGGCAGATACTTATAAATGGCAAGGTGTGTGGGAAAAGATGGGCAAGTGCCTGAGTCAGTGGTCACCCCCAATGCTTTGGGATTTCACTCCTGAACAAGTGCAGAGTCCTGACAAACTGGTGGAGTGTTTGGAAAAGGTGTGTTGCCAATCTGACAAACCCCGGGAGACACAACTCGCTGCGATGTGCTGGGGGCTTGCCCATGCTTACCGCATCACCCTTAACACTGATCACTGCCGTCAAGGGGGAGAAAGCGCTGCAGGGTCTGAAAGTGAACTTACTGGTGCAGCAGCTGGGCCAGGGGGACAGGCAGTGCCAGTACCAGTCGCCTCCACCAGCACAGCAGCTGAGCCAGAGGCACAAGCGGTACCAATATCAGTTGCCCCGATATGGAAAACCAAATATACCAAAAAATCCCCTCGCAGTGCACAGGGTGATAATGAACCAGGCCCATCACGAGAACAGGAGGAAGAGCTGGAGGTAACCATCCGATCTCTATCCCTGAGTGAATTGCAAGATATGCGGAAGGATTTTAGCCGCCTTCCAGGTGAGCAAATTTGCACCTGGCTGCTCTGATGCTGGGATAGTGGAGCTGCTGGTTTTGAATTGGAGGGGAGAGAGGCCAAGCAGCTGGGACCTTTAGCCAAGCAGGCTGGTATTGACAAGGCAATAGGGAAACAGGCTCAAACCCTCAGCCTTTGGAGGCGACTCCTGCTCGGTGTGAGGGAGAGGTACCCCTATAAGGATGATGCTCTATGTCGGTTAGGCAAGTGGACTGACATGGAGAAAGGCATTCAAATCATCAGGGAAATGCCTGTGTTTGACATGGTCTATGGTGATCTGAATGATGAGCAGGCACTCATGGATCCAGATGTGGCGGAAGTTCCTGCAAAGTGCACATTCCAAAGCATTAGCAGTAGCGTCCTGGTGGTGAGACACCCAGACTCAGACAGTGGACGAAGTGGTTGGTCAGCTCCGGCAATATGAGGGAAATCTCCCTTCCTCCCAACATGCTTTGGTTTCAGCCATAGAGGAACTGTCTCAGAAGCTCCAGAAAGTGGAATAAGACATGTCCTACATTCCACCTGCACGGGCCAATGTCTCAGCTATTAGAAGCAGACGCTTCTCCACCCAAGAGAAGGGCAGTGGAAGGTACACACCATGGGGCACCCTGTGGTTCTTCCTCCGCGGCCATAGGGAAAACATGAGAAGGTGGCATGGACAGCCCACTTCCGCCCTAGCTACACAAGTACAGCAGCTGAAAGGGAAGACCACCATGAAAGGAGAGTCTTCCAAGAGAATCGCAGCTCCAGTGTCCAGTCGGAAATCCCCCAGACAGAATAGAATGGCCAACATTATGATTGACCCTCTTGAGGGGACCAGGAAGTCATTGTTGCAGGAGTCACTTAGGACAAGTGAGTGATGATGAGCAGGATTAGAGGGGCCCTGCCTACAGCCAGGTGGACGAAAGGGATAATCGGATTTACTGGAAGGTGTGGATCCGATGGCCTGGCACATCAGACCCACAAGAATATAAGGCCTTGGTAGACACTGGTGCACAGTGCACCCTGATGCCATCAAGCCACAGTGGGGTTGAATCCATCTGCATCTCCGGAGTGACAGGGGGATCCCAACAGCTGACCCTATTAGAAGCTGAAGTGAGCCTAACTGGGAAGGACTGGGATAAGCACACCATTGTGACTGGCCCATATGCACCGTGCATCCTAGGTATAGATTACCTCAGGAGAGGGTACTTTAAAGACCCAAAAGGGTACCGGTGGGCCTTTGGTATAGCTGCCCTGGAGGAGGTTGAACAATTGCCCACCTTACTCGGCCTCTCAGAGGAACCCTCAGTGGTGGGGTTGCTTAAGGTTGAAGAGCAGCGAGTGCCAACTGCTACCAAGACGGTGCACCGGCGGCAGTACCGTACCAACTGAGATTCCCTGGTCCCCATCCATCAGCTGATCCGTCGACTAGAAAGCCAGAAGGTGATTAGCAAAACTCATTCATTCTTCAACAGCCCTATATGGCCAGTGAGAAAACCTAATGGCGAATGGAGACTGACTGTGGACTACCGTGGCCTGAATGAAGTTACGCCAGCGATGAGTGCTGCAGTGCCGGACATGCTAGAGCTCCAGTATGAGCTGGAGTCGAAGACAGCCAAGTGGTACACCACAATTGACATCGCTAACGCGTTCTTCTCCATCCCAATAGCACCAGAGTGCAGGCCACAGTTTGCGTTCACTTGGAGGGGTATCCAGTACACCTGGAATCGATTGCCACAGGGGTGGAAACACAGCTCCACCATTTGCCATAGACTGGTCCATACTGCACTGGAGAAAGGTGGGGCTCCAGAACACCTGCAGTTCATGGCCAATATCATTGTATGGGGGAACACAGCTGAGGAAGTCTTTGAGAAAGGAAAGAAGATAATTGAAATCCTCCTGAAGGCTGGTTTTGTCATGAAGCGACAAAAAGTTAAGGGGCCTGGAAGGGAGATTCAGTTCCTCGGAATAAAATGGCAAGATGGGCGTCGCCACATCCCAATGGAGGTAATAAACAAGATAACAGCCATGGCCCCACCAACCACTAAAAAGGAGACTCAGTCCTTCCTGGGCGCTGTGGGGTTCTGGAGGATGCACATCCCAAACTACAGCCTGATTGTGAGCCCTCTCTACCACGTAACCCGCAAGAAGAACGATTTTAAATGGGGCCCAGAGCAACAACAAGCCTTTGAACAAATTAAGCAGGAGATTACCCAGGCAGTGGCCCATGGGGCCAGTCTGGTCAGGGCAGGAGATTAAGAACGTGCTCTACACCGCAGCCGGGGAGAACGGCCCTTCCTGGAGCCTTTGGCAGAGAGCAGATGGGGAATCCCGAGGCCGACCTCTAGGTTTTTGGAGCCAGGTATACAAAGGCTCTGAAGCTAACTATACCCTGACTGAGAAGGAGATACTGACAGTGTACGAAGGAATTCGAGCTGCCTCAGAAGTGGTCGGCACTGAGACACAGCTCCTCCTGGCATGCCGACTGCTGGTGCTGGGATGGATGTTCAAAGGAAAGGTTCCCTCCACACATCATGCAACAGATGCCACGTGGAGTAAATGGGTTGTGTTGATAACACAACGGGCTCGAATAGGGAACCTCGACCCCCCCAGTATTAGTAGAAATGATCATAAACTGGCCAGAGAGCAAAGATTCTGGGATGTCACCAGAGCAAGAGGTGACACTTGCTGAGGAGGCCACACCATATAACGAGCTGCCAGAGGAGTAGAAGCGATTTGCCCTGTTCACTGATGGGTTTTGCCGCATTGTGGGAAAACATCGACGATGGAAGGCTGCGGTGTGGTATCCCACACAACAAACCTCTGCAGCTGTTGAGGGACAAGGTGAATCAAGCCAGTTCGCAGAGGTGAAAGCCATCTAATTGGCTTTGGAGATTGCTGAGCGAGAAAAGTGGCCGAGGCTCTATCTCTACACTGACTCGTGGGTGGTGGCAAGTGCCCTGTGGATGTGGTTGCAGCAATGGAAACAGAACAACTGACAACGCAAGGGCAGACCCATCTGGGCCGCTGAAGTATGGCAGGATATTGCAGCCCGGGTGGAGAACCTCGTTGTGAAGGTGCGCCATTTGGACGCCCATATACCCAAGAGTCGGGCCACTGATGAACATCAACATAACCAGCAGGCGGACCAGGCTGCTAAGATCAAAGTGGCTCAGGTGGACTTGGACTGGCAGTGTAAAGGTGAACTGTTCATAGCCCGGTGGGCCCATGAGACCTCGGGCCACCAAGGCAGAGATGCAACATACAGGTGGGCTCGAGATCGAGGGGTGGACCTTACCATGACACCATTGCAGAGATCATCCACGGATGTGAGATATGTGCTGCAATCAAACAAGCCAAACGGGTGAAGCCCCAGCGGAATGAAGATCGATGGATGAAATATAAGTATGGAGAGGCCTGGCAGATCGACTACATCACACTGCCACAGACCCGCCGAGGCAAGCGCCACGTGCTCACAATGGTGGAAGCAACCACTGGATGGCTCGAAACTTATCCAGTGTCCCACACCACCGCCCGGAACACCATCCTGGGCCTTGAAGAGTGAGTCCTGTGGCGACACGGCACCCCAGAGAGGATTGAGTCAGACAATGGGACTCACTTCCGAAATAACCTCATAGATGCCTGGGCAGAAGAACACAACATCGAGTGGGTCTACCACATCCCCTGCCACGCACCAGCCTCTGGGAAGATTGAGCTCTATAATGGACTGTTAAAAACTACATTGAAACCAATGGGGGTGGAACCTTCAAACACTGGGACACACATCTGACAAAGGCCACTTGGTTAGTCAACACAAAAGGATCTGCCAACTGAGCTGGCCCGGCTCAGTCAAAACTTCCACGTGTTGTAGACGGGGATAAAGTCCCTGTGGTGCGCATGAGGGATGTGCTGGGAAAAATGGTCTGGGTTAGTCCTGCGCCGGGCAAAGGCAAACCCATCCACAGGATTGCTTTTGCTCAAGGACCTGGGTGCACCTGGTGGGTGATGCAGGAGGATGGAGAGGTGCAATGTGTACCACAAGGGGACTTGATTGTGCGTGAAAGCACACCATGAATTATACTGTGCTTTTGTTAATTTTTCTTTGTTAATGCTAATTGCTAAATGGCAGCTGGATGTGACACACATGGTATAGAATGAAGGGGTAGATTATGTCCTGGTTTAGCCAGGATAGGGTTAAATTTCCCCAGCAGTGGAGGGGGGAGCTCTAGCCGGGTTATTCAGATACCATGCGGTCGTCACATCCTGGTGCCGAAGTGAGACCGGTCGGTTAACATGTGTGTTATGCCATTGCACTTCTCACTGCTGTATTGGTAGATATTTTGCTCTGTTCATTGTTATTACTGTTATTCTTATTGTTATTGTTGTTGTTTTTTGTGTTGCTGTTGCACTGTTGTATTATGCTGTATCATGGCATTCGCCTGGGAATTTCCCCCATCCTGTGTAGCTGGTCTTCCTTATTGACCCTCTGGGGTATGTATTATTGCAAGTTTGATAAGCCCCGTTTTTTGTGCCTAAGAACTGGACCGAATTACTTCCCCTGTTTCGCATCATTATTGGTTGTCAGAGTGGCCATGTGCTTTTTGCCCACATTTGTTCAATGGCTTTGGATTCATTATACAAGCCATCATTTCGGTCAACTTGATCTAATATCCCTTGATATTCTAGCTCAATTTTAAAATCTAGTCCATAAAGACAATACTTGTTATAATTGCCATCGGGTGGTCTCCATACTCCCGTCAGATCATGAGGGGTGGGTCCCCCTACCCAACCTGTTGTATTTGTAAACCGTGGGATGTTAAATTTGGGAATACCTGGAAAAGGAAATTGACCTGATTTTGGTAATTCTGTGCATACCCAGCAATCTGACAAATTATATCCTTGAGCCATCCCGTGAAGAAGGCTTACAAAGAAATTCTGATTCCATGCTACCACAATGGTATAGACGTTGACAAAAATTATCATGAAAAATACAATTTTCCTGGCCGAATTTGTGTAACCTTCCATGGAGATCTATGGGCCTTCTTCACTCTGGTATGATGGATCCAGGTGCTCTGCTTCTTGATCTTTATTGCCGTAAAGGAGGTGAGGAGTACTTGGAATGGTCCTCCCCATTGTGGTTCCAGAGACTTTTCTGCAAGAGACTTAACATACACATAATCCCCAAGCTGTATATTATGCACAGGTCCATCTAACCCTCTACTTCGGGTTCCAAACATATGTTTTCCAATTTTATTGAGCTGTTTACCCAATGCCACCAGATATGAAGTTATAGTCTTATCCCCTGCCTGCATGGATATGCCCTTTTGTATGCTATAGGGTTGTCTGTACAGAATTTCAAAAGGACTTAACCCCTCTCTTGCCCTTGGCTTAGTTCGTATGCGCAGAAGGGCCACAGGAAGAGACTGAGGCCAAGCCAAATTAGTCTCCTGTCCAAGTTTCACAATCTGCTGTTTGATTAAATGATTCATCTTTTCTACTTGGCCACTTGACTGGGGATGATATGGGGTATGAAGCTGCCAATCTATACCTAAATGGCGGCTAATTTGTTGTACCACCTTTGAAATGAAATGTGGCCCTCTGTCAGAAGATATTGTTTCTGGAACCCCAAAGCGTGGTATTATTTCTTGTATTAATATTCTGGTCACCTCCCGAGCTTTGGCAGTTCTGGTAGGAAATGCTTCCAGCCAGCCTGAAAAGGTATCTGTTAATACCAATAGGTATTTATACCCTCCTTTTCTTGGAAGTTCTGAAAAATCAATCTGCCATTGTTGCCCAGGCTCATTACCTTTCCCAATTTGGCCCATTTCCAATCTGGGGGTATTTTTAGGATTAGTCTGGAGGCAAAGATCATACTGTTGAGTCACTTGTCTTACTGTACTATATAAATTTCTAGCTCTAATATCTTTAATTAAGTGTTTATATAGGGCCTCTGATCCTCAATGTCCTTTCTTGTGTTCCTCCCTTACCAGGGACCATGTTAGAGAAGAGGGAATGACTATCTTTCCTTGTGGGGTGAGGGTCCAACCTTCCTCATTATATGATCCTTCCAGATCTGTGATAAGTTTTTGGTCTTCTTTAGTATAATTAGGCTTACCCTCTAGGGAAATTCGCCCATCAGGGATTAAAGCTCCTTCTACTTCTACCTCTCCTTTGGCTGCTCGTTTTGCCTCTCTATTTGCCAGCTCATTTCCTTTCTCCAAATCCCAGTTCACCTTTTGGTGTGCCTTGATGTGCATGATTGCCACTTTTTTAGGAAGATGGACTGCTTCTAACAGTCTCAAAATTTCCTCTGCATGTCTGATGTTTTTACCCTGTGAGTTCAATAGTCCTCTCTCTTTCCAAATTGCTCCATGTGCGTGTACGACTCCAAAGGCGTATTTTGAGTCCGTATAGATATTCACAGCCTTGCCTTGGGCCAACTCCAAAGCGCAAGTCAGGGCAATTATTTCTGCCTTTTGCACAGAGGTATTCATGGGCAAATGCCCTGATTCTATTATTTCCTGGCTGGTAGTAACGGCATTCTCAGCATGTCTTTTACCACTTATGGTATGCTGCTTCCATCTGTGAACCAGTTCTCTGTGTTCTCCATAGGGCTGTCTCTCAAGTCCGTGCGGCTCGAATATGTCGCTTCAATGGTCTCTAGACAGTCATGTTGTACTGGTTCTCCTGTGTTCCCACTGAGGAAAGAGGCTGGATTGACAATGTTAGTAACCACAATCTCTACATCATCTTGTTCTACCATTGCAGCCTGATATTTTAAGAATCTTTGTGGGCAACGCCAATGTCCACCTTTCGCCTCCAGCACTGCAGACACTGTATGGGATACTAACACAGTCATTTTCTGGCCCAAGGTGAATTTTCAGGCTTCCTGGATGTTTGATACCACAGCCGCGACTGCTCGCAAGCATCCAGGCCAACGCTTGGCAGTTGTATCCAACTATCTGGAAAAGTAGGCAACCGCTCGATGATACGGGCCCACGTCTTGTGCTAATATCCCCAGGGCAATCCCCTGCTTCTCGTGAGAGAAAAGGAAAAATGGCTTACTTACATCTGGGAGTCCCAAGGCTGGAGCCAACATCAGAGCCTTTTTCAGTAGTTCAAAGGCCTGTATAGTTTCTTTATTCCATTGAAGGTGTTTTTGTTCAGTGGTCGTCAATGCATATAAGGGTTTGACAGGCAGTCCATAATTATAAATCCATAGTTGGCACCACCCAGTCATTCCCAGGAAAGTCTGTAACTCTTTCACTGTTTGTGGCCTCGGGGTCTGACATATTGCTTCTTTTCGAGCTTGTCCTAAAGTTTTTTTTCCGGCACTAATTTCATAACCCAGATAAATAACGTCGCGCTGCATTACTTGGGCCTTTTTCTTAGACACTTGGTATCCCTGAAGCCCCAAAAAATTTAGCAGGCTTACCATCCAAGTCATACAAGTGTCTTTTGGTGGCAATCAAGATATCATCCATGTATTGTAACAGTTTCCCTTCCTCAGGTGGGGTTGGGGCTTCCCACGACTTGAGGTCTTTTGCGAGTTGATTGCCAAATATAGTAGGGCTGTTTTTAAACCCCTGTGGTAACACCATCCAAGTCAGCTGGGTTTTACGTCTGCTTTTAGGATTTTCCCGTTTGAATGCAAATATTTTCTGTCTGGCTTCGTGGAGAGGGAGGCAAAACAAAGCATCCTTGAAGTCTAAAACAGTAAACCAGGTTAGTTCAGGTGTCAATACAGTCAATAAAGTGTATGGATTTGCCACCACCGGGTAGAGGTCTTCAGTTATCTTATTCAGTGCCCACAGGTCCTGAACCACCCGATATGACCCGTCAGGTTTACGGACAGGTAATATGGGAGTATTAAAATTACACTCACATTCTTTCAGTAATCCTAGTTGTAGGAACTTCTCTATAACTGGCTGAATCCCTTCCTGATCCTCTCTCTTCAGAGGATATTGTTTGATTCTTACCGACTGTTGTCCTTCTTTAAGTCTGACCTCAACAGATGGGGCATTCTTTGCTTTCCCGGGCACATCAGTGGCCCATACTCCGGAATATACCTGGTCAATAATTTCTTTGCTGATTTTTCCTTCTGTGGGAACACTAGTTAGGGATAAGCTCATTATTTGTATAAACTCTTGGTCATTTACTTGCAGAGTAATCTCTCCTTCTTTAATTATTGCACCCAATTGTTCTAATAAATCTCTCCCCAGAAGTGCCTTCGGGAAGTTAGACATATATAAAAATTTGTGTATGCCCCATTGTTTTCCTAATTTATACCTTAGGGGGTTGCAAAAATATCCCTTTTTACTTTGGCCAGTCGCCCCCTTTACCATAATATAGTCATCTTCTAAGGGCATTAGGTCTTGATTTAAAACTGAGTATGTCGCTCCAGTGTCCACGAAAAATTCTACCTTCTTTTGTTCTTTCCCTAGCTTTATTGTAACCAGCAGATCCACTAGGGTAGATTCCTCAGGTCCCCGTCAATCCTCCTTCATATGGGCCACTGCCCTTCCTTTCTGATTACTTCGTCCCCTTTCCTTAACTTTCCATTTTTCCGGACACTCATTTTTCCAGTGCTCAAACCGTTTGCATATTGCACATTGATTTTTTCTTAATCGAGGCAGTTCTCACCTAGGTTTCCTTTCTTCTTCTTCCCTAACAACTGCCAGTACCCTTCTCTGTCCTTGTTTATAATCTTCTTCTCTATTTCTGAACACTCCATGCTTCATCCAGTAATACTTCCATGTTTCTACTTTCTGTGGAACCCAGCTTCTGAAGCTTGTGTCTAATGTCCCCTGTAGATTGTCCTAAAAACAGAGAAACTAATTGTTGTATTCCTACCTCTGACCCCTAATCCAATGGTGTGTTGCGACGCATTACATCCCTCAGTTGATCCAGGAATTCTGATGGTGAGGCAGAAGGGCCTTGCTTAATTACATATAATATTGACCAATTTATTGTTTTGGGAATAGCCCTCTCCATTCCTTTTACAATCCACTCCTGGTATGCCTGCAATCTTTCCATATGTGCAGACCTGTTTGCCTCCCATTTTGGATTTTAGAGGGGGAGATATTCTTTAACGACTCTTCCCATAGTTTTATAATAATCCTCAGCCAAATTCCCTGCAGTTTTTAAAACTAGTTGCTTTTCCGTCTCAGTCAAATGATCTAACAATAGCTGTATAACATTCCAATCTGGATTATGTTGTTTTACAATAAACCGAAAGTATCCGGTCACGCTTGTCGGATCGTTACGGTAATCCCTGGCAACCTTTTTCCATGCCTCTAAATCAGTAGTAGAGAAAGGTACCTTAATTAACATTGTCCCTCCATTAGGTCCTACTGCCTCTCGGAGAGGTGCCTGCAAGACCATTGGAGCAGACTTTTTCCTGGTGTGGGAGGATACTGGACTACCCGGAGGGGGGGCGGGGCGTGGAGGGTCCATCCAAGTCCTTATCCTGTTCCTGTGGTCGAGGGGGAGGCTTAAACAAATCAGTTAGATCCTGCTCTGGTGCCTGATGAATCTTATCTGTTCTAGTGCATCTTTGCCCAATACTGCACGCTGAACAACACCGTTTCAGTTTGCCTTTAAATTCCTTTTTATTATCTTGTTCAAGGACGAGTACCAAAGGGTCCTGTGATGGTACAATCCCGCAGTCCCTTTGCCACTCTGGATGATTTCGGAGAGCGAAAAACATGTCTGCATATGATACCTCATCCCACTTCCCTTCTCTCCTCAAAAACAACACTAGTTGTAAAAGGGTGTTATAATCAAGAGTCCCATTAAATGGCCACTTGGCTTCATTCTCTAATTTATATAGTGGCCACCATTGATTACAATATTTAACAAGATTTCTTTTGCTTTCTGTGTTTCCTGTCCCAGCAATATCTTTCCAGTGGGCTAACATGCATCCCAGAGGGCTGCTCTTTATAACTCCCCCTTGTGTGTTTCCCATTTTTTAAAAAATTATTTGCTTTTTAATTTCCACTTAAAGCATTTCTTACACTGTATCTTAACTCTGTCCCAGTTCTTTTCCCATATGTCCCAAAGCTCTGGAATTAAGCTACTCTTACCACATACAAATTTTGTTATTGTTGACTCTTGGCTAGCCCTTTCCCAATTATAAAGATTCGGAAGTGCCGTTTCGGGTAAGCATTTAGGGCATTCAGGCCTTCACCTATTAGATGCACAATACCACCTTTGTTTACAGAGTTTACACTCCAGCAATACCCAGGCTTGATGGTAACCCCCTCTATTATAAAAGTTATAAGGTATTAATCCACAAACAAAACAAGGAATTCTGTCTTCAATTGGGGGAAGACCGATTTCAGAGGGTTGTTCCCAATCTAATGCTACAGGTCTCGCTAGAGGGGTTACATATAATCCCTCCAATCGATATAGACCGTTTTATCCACTCACCTTCTTATTCACTCACTCTCATCATTCAAATAATCACTGGGTTCCAGCCCAAACCACCGGAGGAGAGACTCACTATTCCTTCTCCTCCTACTCATTCATTCATTCCTGCATGCTTCAGAAGCATTCAACACAAAGATCAGATTACAAGAAAAACCTCAGACTTGTATATGGGGGCACCAAAAATTAATCACAGGCTCAAATAACACTTTTTACAATCTGACATACACTTCATTCGCTTCATTCGTCTCCGGCCGCTCTCCTTGTGGAGACCATGGAACCACGGATCAGAACTCCACACTTGCTTCGCAGCTGTGCTGCGTCTCATACACACACACAGATACTCATTCACTTGTCTAAAAGCTAGCTTCATATAATGTTGTTTATAACTGATCTGAGTTGTTTACTCTTGGATCCACAATTTGCTGATGTTATATCTCAGTACCGGGCACAACATACAGACGTTTTTAGGTGGTAATATGGTTTCCTAAACATACATAAAATTCCTAGGCATCTCACAAATTAAATACACAGTTACTACATTCCAGTTGATATCCTTCCAACAGCTGTTAATGTTTTACCAAAACCACTCAAGAGGTTCCGCTTACCCTTCTCCTGCTTCTTACACAGTCATTAGCAGATCCATCCTGGCTCCCAAAACTGGGATGCAGCAGTGACCTCATATTCACTCGATCTACTCCCAAGATTGCTAGCGGCTGCTCTATTGGTCAGCGAGTCCCCTTTACCAATATACAGGGTACCCTCTTCCCATACGGGCACTATGCTGTACGCCAGACGTCTCTGCGTTATTTATCAGCAGCCCCAGCCAAGCGTACGACTTACTGGCTTCCCTCGTTAAACATACCGTTTGTCCGCAGCTGTAGAGGGTTGTTGTTTGTCCCCGCAGTGAGTGGCTGGGAGTGGAGTTCCTCTGAGAAAGGACTCAGGGCGCGCCTAGGATGTCCGCTCCTCAGTCTATCCTGCAGCCGAGCAAAGCACGTCCCATCTGGGTCACCAAAATGACTTGCGGAAACACGACCCCACAACCTATAAGGTTATAAAGTAGGTATGTTTATTCAGCGCTGAGACGCACAGGGGATTGCACCTCTCATGGCACCTTGTCTTGGCTTTATGCTACAAAGCATCACATATTCATAATACATTTGCATGACCTATTCCCGCTTTGTATTATAATGAGCCTGAAAGTCTTTTTCATATGTTCCACCCCGGTCTCCTCCTAGTCGCGTCTGCACAGTGTGTCCTGGTGGTCGTGGGCTGGGGTCGCAAAGATGAAGTAGCTCCTCTTCCTCACTTTTGAACTTTTTACTGTGGAGCAGTTTGCTAACAACTGGCTACGTGAGAAAGGGCACAGCACCGAGGAACTGCTGACAACGGCAACGTGATGGGAGAATACCGAAAAGTATCAAAGAAGAACAAAGAACAGAAGCAGGACTATGTAGAAGGCCTTGCAGAAATCATAAAGGGAGAGATTGGTATTTAACCTTAGCAACCAATGTATCTAACCTTAGCAACCTATAAGGAGCTTGCTTTTTGCAATATGTATGAACTAATTATTGTGGATATAAAAGAAGTGTGAGTACTAATAAAGTTGAGCCTTTGTGCATTAAATGATGGCTGGGCTCCCACTGCGTTCTTTCAACAAGTGGTGACCCCGACGTGATCCGTGCCAAAGGACGTGATCTGCTAACGACGTGATACGTGCCAAAGGACGTATAGGGCGCCACAAAGGATAAAGACCAGAGAAGGTTGTTCAGGTCCTTAAGCAGCGAGGACGGCGAAAGGCGACTAAAAAGGCCCGCGCCCTGGGTGTCATAAGAGGTGAACCCTGCTGATACGTGCTGCCGAGACCTGGAAAGGCTGCAACGGAAAAATTCAGGTATGGACAGGCAAGCAGCATATGATTTATTTGCATCCTGGCTGACACAACGCCGGGTTGAGGGAATAGATGTAAAAAAGGATCTTCAGGGGCTTTTAGCTTATGGGGTAGAGCAAGGTTGTTTTATTAATCCACATACAGTTCATGAGTTATCGGAATGGCGAAAATTTGGAGATAAATTATGGGAATTAACATTGAATGATGATAAGACAGCAAAAAAGTTGGGAAAGTTATGGAGGATGGTTCATAATGAATTGCTCAGATATCAGGCAGAAAAAAGAGCTGCACAGGGCGCAGTTGCGGCAAAAGAGAAAAACACCAGATATGGGGAGGAGGAAACTAGGTGGCCATTACCGCCTACGTTTCGTGAGCTTGTTTTACCACCTTTACGTTCCGAAGAGACGGGACAGGAAAGCTCAGAACGAGTTCTCCCTACCGCTCCCCCCGCTTCTGCCCTGAGTAGCCCTGACGCATCCAGCCACACTGTGACGCCGGAAAGCGAGAATTCTACTCCTGGCTCAGAAGATGGGCTGGGGATAGAGATCGCTAAAGAAAGGTGTCGGGCTTGGAATGCATTGGCACGAGAGGGGTTAGAAAAAGGGGATGAGGAGATGACTCAGATGGCGACAGCAATGGCTTTTCCAGTTCAGTTTCAGCCGAACCCAGCTGGTGGACTAAATGCTACTGTTACGGCATTAGATTGGAAGCTTTTATCACAATTGCGCTCTACAGTGAGTTCTTATGGTGTTACTGGTGAACCGACTCGTCAAATGTTAGATTATCTCTGGAGCACTCAACTTCTTTTGCCTGCAGATTGTCGGGGTATAGCAAAGTTAATTTTCTCTCCTAGTCAGTGGTTGTTGTTTAATGCGCATTGGCAAGCGAGAGTATTAGAATCGGTAGCGGTACAGCGGCAAGCAGGAGATCCATTACAAGGGATTACAATGGATGAATTAATGGGGTTAGGACCTTATGCTAGAGTAGAAGCTCAAGCATTGCTCGGTCCGGATAAGGTGAGAGAGGCAATGAGGTTAGTGAGAGAAGCCATAGAGCAAGTGAAAGAGCCAGGCGGAGTTCCAATGTATATGGGGATTAAGCAAGGGAGAGAAGAGACTTTGGGCAGTTTTGTAGATAAGTTGGTAAATGCAATTGAAAAAGCAAGAGTACCTAATTTCATGCAGGGTGCTCTCTTAAAACAATGTATTTCACAAAATGACAACCCTGCTACAAAGAGTTTATTGAATACATTAAGGGCAAATTGGACTGTAGAGGAGGCACTTGAAAAGGCGTCATCGATACCCACTGGACCTCAGGCTTTTCTTGTAGAGGCAATAAAGAAATTAGGGGAAGGAATGAAAGAACAGGCTCAGGCTACTCAAAGTCAGGTTATGGCAGCCCTTGCGCCTCTCCAGACTTCAGCAGCAGCAGCAGTTAAAGTGCAAACACCTCAAAAGGGGCAACTGCGGTGTTACCGATGCGGAGCTCCAGGGCATGTACGAAAGAGTTGTACAGCCAGAAATGTATGGTGTCAAACTTGCCGATCCAGCTCCCATAATGAGGGGGCTTGCAGACGGTCGGGAAACTCCACACGGAGCGCGTTCGCCGGCCGCCGCGCAACGACGAAAATTGCAGCCGCAGCGCAGTCCTTCAACCCGCCACCCGGGGAAGTCTCGGGTTGGACCTGGCAGCAGCAGTAGATGTTATCCTGTTAACAAATAATCCTCCAACAATATCTACGAATGTACGAGGACCTATCATTATTAATGGGAGAGCCATGGGAGCTTTATTATTAGGAAGATCATCAGCATCGCAATGTGGACTATTTGTTTTACCGGGAGTTATTGATGCAGATTATGAAGGTGAAATCTATATTATGGCATATACACTGAATCCACCAGTAAAGATTGCACAGGGACAACGGATTGCACAGCTGGTACCTCTGCCACAAGTGACTCAAACAATACGACCAGTGACTGAAGAGAGTCGCGGAAACAAAGGCTTCGGATCTACAGGAAGCCTGACCCTGCTCACACTGAATCTGAGTACGAGACCCAGGAAGACTGTTCATCTGTCATTTCAAGGTAACACAATAACTGTGGAAGGGTTGTTAGACACAGGCGCAGATTCCAGCATACTGTCGCCTTCTTCTTGGCCACAAGGCTGGCCGTTACAAGAGCATACCACTACCATTACTGGCGTGGGTGGTTTAACTTTAGCTAATCGAACGCCGCCCCTACAATTAACAATTGAAGGACAAACAGTCACAGCGGTGCTTGCTGTAGTGCAATTACCTCCAGGGGTAAACTGTTTAATTGGAAGAGATGTGTTAGCACAAATGGGAATAGTTTTGACAAACGATCACCATTTATTCTAATGGCCATTGCTTGGACTTTCCCGATCCCTATAACTTGGACATCTGACGATCCAATATGGGTAAAGCAGTGGCCATTAAAAAGGGGAAGTCTTGAGCAAGCACACTTGCTAGTACAAGAACAATATCAGCAAGGACATTTAAGATTATCTACTAGTCCTTGGAATACTCCGATATTTGTCATAAAAAAGAAATCAGGCAAATATCGACTTTTGCATGACCTTAGGGAAGTAAACAAACAAATGGAACCAATGGGGGCTTTACAACCAGGCATGCCGAATCCAGCTATGTTACCTTATGAATGGCCTATATTGATTGTGGACTTAAAAGATTGTTTCTTTACGATTCCGCTTCATGAAAAGGACATGCGCCGATTTGCTTTCACTTTACCAACAATAAATAGAGAAGGGCCAGATCAACGGTTTGAATGGACAGTTTTACCACAAGGAATGAGAAATAGTCCAACTTTATGTCAGATTTTTGTAGATGCAGCCTTACAGCCATTACGTCAAAAATGGACTAATGTTATAATTTATCACTATATGGATGATATATTATTTGCACAGAAAGAACCATTTACAGAAACACAGATAAAAGAAATTGTAAACACCCTTGCAAAGCAAAGATTGGTAATTGCACCAGAAAAGATACAAAAAACAGCTCCATGGAAATATTTGGGATTGTCTTTGATGAAACAAATAGTAACACCACAAAAATTGACAATTAATCCTGAAATTTCAACACTGCACGATGCTCAGAAGCTATTAGGAGATTTACAATGGCTAAAACCTATAGTGGGCATTCCAAACGAACTTTTACAGCAATTACGACCACTGTTAAAAGGAAATGACCCTGCACAGGTGGTGTCTTTATCAGCAGACCAGAGACGAGTGCTACAACAGATTATGGACCGTATTACTTCTGGACAAGTGCGTCGGAGAGACGCTGAGCTCCCCCTGGACATACTTGTGTGGATGGGTTCACAGCATTTGCTCGGAGCTATTACGCAGTCTAAAAAGAAAACGGGGGAGACATGGGTGCTAGAATGGATCACGCCAGCATTACAACAGTCAAAATCTTTACTTCAAAGAATTGAGGCACTAGCAAATTTAGTAAAGAAAGGTCGTGTGCGAGTTATTCAAATAAGTGGAAGAGAACCTCAATTCATATACTGTCCAATGCAGAAGGAAACCATGCAGTGGTACCTGGCAAATAGCACAGCATTGCAGGAAGCCATGTTAAATGGGCCAATGATGTTGTCAACTGATCAATTATCTATGGAACCTTTGAGATGGTTAGGACAATTACATTGGATTGAACAGCCAAAAAGACAACAGGCGCCGATTCCGAATGCCATCACAGTTTATACAGATGCAGGAAAGAAATCTCGGACAGCAGCTATAACGTGGCAAGAAGATAATACATGGAAACACGAGATATTAAAAGCCACAGCACAAGACACACTACAAACTTTGGAACTGTTGGCAGTAGTTTGGGCGATGGTTAAGTTTAATGAACCATTGAATATTGTAACTGATTCTATGTATGTAGCAGGAATAGTAGCAAGGATAGAAGATGCAGAAGTCAGGGAAGTACAAAATAAGCGTCTCTATGAGTTGTTCTTACAATTACAGAGGGCCATAAAAATAAGGGAACAACCGTATGTTGTCATTCATGTTAGGAGTCATAAATGGGATATAGGACTTGGGGAAGGTAATGCTCGAGCGGACAAGTTGGTATCCACTGTTGTACATGTTCCCATGCCGAAAGACAAATTAGCAAAAGAAGCACATGACATATTCCATCAGAATGCAAAAGGGCTAAAAACACAATTTGGCATCACGATGGCGGAGGCCACGGCCATAGTAAAAACATGCCCTGTTTGTAGTTTTCACAATAAAGGGGTTGGTATTGGAATAGGAGTCAATCCTAGAGGGACGAAATCTAATGAAGTATGGCAAATGGATGTGACTCACATACAAAGTTTTGGTAGACTTAAATATGTACATGTTACTATAGATACTTATAGCAAATATATATGGGCCTCTGCGCAGAGTGGGGAAAAGGCCACACAGGTAATCAGACACTTAACATGTTGTTTTGCAATAATGGGAGTTCCGAATACTATAAAGACAGACAATGGACCAGCATATGTCGGAAGTCGAATGCAAAGATTTTTAAACAAGTGGGGAGTGAAGCATGTAACAGGGATACCGCATTCTCCCACAGGACAGGCCATAGTTGAGAGAGCAAATGGTACCTTGAAACGTTATGTAGCAAAATATCAGGAAATACAGGATGTGCAAGAAAGATTAGCAAAAACATTATTTGTAATGAATCATTTGTGTATATTTGGAGACGCAGAACAACCACCAGCTATGTTACATTATGAAAAGGCAAAAGTAAATGAGGGAAGGAAAGAGATATGGGTAAATTATAAGGATCCAAAAGATGGATTGTGGAAAGGACCAGCTAAAGTAGTAATATGGGGAAGGGGATATCTTTGTGTTTCTACACCAACAGGCACCGTATGGGTTCCAGCGAGATGGGCGAAACCTGCCGCACCTCCCAATGACGCCAGAAGAGAGACAAGCTCATCGACAGCGACTGAAGATTCAGCCGGTTACAGGTGTTAGTTGCAACTATTTTGCCAGGAGGAGCGGCTAATAAAGCCATGAACTTAGCAAAACAGATAGGATGTTGGGCAAAAGATGAGCTTAATCGCACTTCTGAAATTTTAGATCGGCTTACAGCAGATGTAGAAAGTGTTAACCATGCAGTGTTACAAAATAGAGCAGCTATAGATTTTTTGCTTTTAGCGCAAGGACATGGATGTGAAGATTTTGAAGGAATGTGTTGCATGAATTTGTCTGACCACTCAGAATCTATTTTTAAAAGCATACAGCAGCTAAAGGATGGTGTCAAACATTTAACAGAAGATGATGGATTAGATTGGTTAACAAGGATGTTTAAAGGATGGGGACTTTCAGGATGGTTAATATCTCTGATCAAGTCTATAGGGGTCATGATCTTGGTAATTGTGGTTGTGCTTTTGATGTTGCCATGTATTGTCAATCTTCTGCAAAGGGCCCTGCAGAAGACTGCCTCTGCAATATTTCTAGCACAAGTGCAAAAAGAAAACGGGGGAGATGTGGAGCAGTTTGCTAACAACTGGCTACGTGAGAAAGGGCACAGCACCGAGGAACTGCTGACAACGGCAACGTGATGGGAGAATACCGAAAAGTATCAAAGAAGAACAAAGAACAGAAGCAGGACTATGTAGAAGGCCTTGCAGAAATCATAAAGGGAGAGATTGGTATTTAACCTTAGCAACCAATGTATCTAACCTTAGCAACCTATAAGGAGCTTGCTTTTTGCAATATGTATGAACTAATTATTGTGGATATAAAAGAAGTGTGAGTACTAATAAAGTTGAGCCTTTGTGCATTAAATGATGGCTGGGCTCCCACTGCGTTCTTTCAACATTTTACCTCCGTTCCTTGTGCAGTCTCTGTAGCCTCCTGGACTCAGGCCGGACCATAGGGTTGGTTTTGACCAGTTTTTAGGGCTGTCTTCCTATTCCATCAGGAAGCATTCCCTTGCAGCTTCTGTTAATCAAGGTTTCCATATTGTTCTGCTCTCTGGCCCATCGACTATGATCTATTATCCTATTCAATCTTAGTTATCTTTTAAGTAATGGGCCTCTAGCCCCTAGCCTGATCTCTAAGTCTTCCATCTTTATCTCTAAACAAAGTTATACCTTCATTTCTTGAGTGCCTAATTTCTATATCCTATTTTAATTTCCTAGCTCCTCATCTCACATGCCTCATTTCTTTAGATCATCAAAAAAGAAAATGTTTTCATCCCACTAAAGTTGGATGTTGCAAAATTGTAAATTGTAAAATCTGAGGTGGTATTTACTATGTTTTTTTTCTTCAGTTAGACACTGCCTTTCAGGATGCATTTACAGAAGTTAGTATTATGATGAAGAGAATAAGGAAAAAAATATTTGTCATGGTATAGGGTAGAAGAGCATACTGGTGTTAAATTATATGTTCTTCATTTTATACTTCTAAACCTAATTTTTATCCATCCTGCACTATATTGTGGGTTAAGAAATAGTTTAAGGTTGAGAAGATCTGATCTGTCCAGGTCATTATACCCTCAAAGTTCTTCAGTCAGATTTTATACAAAAAATTCCAGAAGAAGGTCTGTGTGTCTTCATTAAAAAAACAAAAAACAAAACCCAAAAACTTTTATAATTAAGGGCAAGTGTGAGAGAAGATAAGAGATATGGTATTATCTTACTTTCAAAGGTTTTTCCTGTGTTGATTTTTATCTGTCTCTTTGTAGCAATGACTAAATGATTCTCAAAGTGTTTTCTGATAACTGTTCTGTTTCTAGGAAAAATGCAGCAGAACAAGTGTTTGCAAATGAGTGACAAGATCTCAATGAGATACATGAAATAAGAAGCATTTACAGTAATTAAATACTTCTTGTAAGGAAATATTGGAAGGTCTAGCTAAACTAGTGGGGCCATAAACAAAATGCTGGTTACCTGACTGCTGTTAAAATGGTACACTCAACAGTATAATTGACAGTCCTGTGGCATTTTTAAAACTCCATATGTACATCCTTGGGCATGCAAGGTCTACAGGGTAGAATAGAATAATTCACATCTCTTTCAGCAGTTTTTGTAAACTCAGGAAAAGAGTATTGCATCTGCTTTACATGAATCCATTTGAGGGCAATATGGAAGGATCATTATTTGTGTGCAGGTGATTCTTGCTCTGCTGTTCTACCACATCTCCAGCATCTTGTTCTAATGATTCTTACAATCTTTACTGTCCTATTTGTGTCAAAAATTTTAACTGCTTTTTAATTCCAGTTCCCTTTTTGGGGTAAGTTATTAGAATTATATTGCCATTGGATTTCTGTGTCCACAGTCATATTCCTTTTGTGAGTCTTATCTTTTTCTGTACATTTATTAGAGGGTCAATAATTATGTAAATTGGTTTTGGTCTGTAAATGAATAAGTAATCTATTACGTATCCAGGTTTCACCTATTTGCTTCATAGACTTGTTCTGCCTGGCTACACTGCTGCATTGCATTTCTGCTCATTGCTGATATAATGTTACCTTTTTATATTTTAGATATGAGTGTGACTAATTTATATACTTTATAATTATTTTATAAAAATAGTCTAACAATTGCTATTAATGTATCTGGATCTTCCACGACTATGTCATTAGAGGATAATCTGTGGAATATGTACATAAAACAGAACTGAAGAGAAATTGGACTGAATAATTTCTCTTTCTCCCAGTGGGAGAAATATCAATAGAAAAAACTAAGGTGTTCATCTTGCTCCTATGCTCACTATCAGCACCTTTATTCACAGAATGACAGAAATTCTGCCAGTAAGGGACCTCTTGGTCCTAACTCCCTCCTGAGGAATGACCGTGAATAAGTCATCAAATTGTATGCATGTTCCATGCCATAAACATACACATTGCCTTGTTAAAAGCACCTGGTGGCTATAATATGAAATAGGCAAGAAAAGCATAAACATATTGATCAGTGTATATAAACAGCTGATAAATGCACTGACCAGCAGAAAACTTGTGCTTTGACTCCATTATGAGAAAGTCTAACGTTTGTTTATAATGTGTTTCATAAGATGATGACACAGTGTCTTCGGTCCTAATATAGACAGACAAACTATTTTAGTAGAAAGCCAGCATAAGGAAATAAAAAAAAATAAATTCATATGTTCTCAATAGATTTCAACCAATATAGAATTTGATTCTTTAAGAAAGAATAAAATTATGTTTGATATTTTCAATCTATGAAAAAAATACAGTTCAAGAATTTGTTTCTAATATTATGCAAACATTTCATTACCTGTAAAGCTCATATTTTCTATTAAACTTTATATAATAAAGTCAGACAGGAAAAAAATGGCTCTAACAGTTTAATGTCTTATTTCTCTTTCAAAGTAGCATTTATATAATAAACTCAACCCAGTCAGTGATGAAGCAATCAAAGCCATAGATTTTCATAATCTGTTTTTAGTGTTTAACAGATTAATTTCTTTTTTTGTTTGCCTCAGACACTGAATTTTAATGGTGTTTGATGACTCAATAAGTGCAGGAACATAGTTTTACTACACCATATATCTATGAATAACATATGAGCTTCTACAGCATGTAAAAAATGACTGATCATGTGAGAGACAACTTGTAAAAACAGGTCCTGAAAGAAACAGGCCTGTGAGAAACAAGGACGGAGAAAAACAGCCTGAGAAAGAGATAAAGCATAGCGAGTGGAGTGGAGTGGAGGCCCTCTGAGCTAAGGAATGTCTCTAACACTCTCAGGTAATGAAACTATAGTCATGGGGTGGACAGTGTGGAGGTCAAAGCTGATAAGGCTGCCCGAATAACACAAGATGCAGCTGGAGGAGGGAGCCCTGTGGAGACAGGACGGCTCTGCTCTGGTGCACCTGGACAAATTTCAAGGGCCATCTGTCCAGTGAATGACCTTTGCTTCATTATCCACAAATGCATATTAAAGTTAACATACCTGAATATGATAATGAAGACTAACAAGATCATGATATCATTCATCATCCCATGCAACACCTTACCCCTCCCCATACATGGGATACGTAAGTATGTGGATCAACCTAGGGACGGACCCAAGGCAAGTGTGTATAAATCGAGGGGAGGCAAAGAGGGCAGGGGCAGGGGGGGGAGGCCTGGAGAGTGAAGCGAAGCAAAGAAGACGGATACATCCTGGAACTCTTGCTGGCAGGATTGATGCAGGAACCCAGACTGGTGATCTCTATTCCTCTTTTCTCTCCATCTCCCTTCTTTCCTTTTTCCCCTTTTTCCTTCACTACCATTAAGAAATGCAAGGCATACTGTATTGCTTCCACAACTCATTATATACTTAGCCAATTATTGAGTATACAATTAGTACATTGTGGGAAGTTAATAAATGTTTGCACTTTGAGATTTGTCTCACTGTTGTCTACTCTGTGGGGGATTTACGAATCTGAGTCACTTGTCTCCCTTGTCTGAGTGAGATGTGACAGATCACAATGTGTTTTGCCATATTTACTTTGGGTTTTGTTTTCCAACCAGAAAGTACCCATAGTGTTTAAATCCCACATGCTAGTAGCTTATGGTTAGCAACTGTGCATTATTATATTATTCATTTTGGATGTAAAGCATGACTGAACTCTTCTTCTAAGACCTGAATGGTTAGTGAGTTTGTTCACTTTACTGAAGCAATGCAAACAGCTGAGGCCAGTCACATGAGGGAACAGCCATGACAGAAGTGACAGAGCATTTGCAAGAATGGGTGTTGCTAAATTTTGTCTTACGCTTACTAGTGTAAGAATGAAGACACTTGCAGTGGAATATCCCACATTTTTCTGGGGAGTGTGTGATGTCAGTGGAGAATTTGGTGTCATCCAGGTGCCAAGACACCATGTTGGTCATCCAATAATTACTAAAACTGAGTGAAGAATGATCATGGTCAGAATATGTTGTAAACATTTGATTCAGTGCATCATCTCTAATATCTTTCAGATCTTTACACTGAAACAGTGGGGGCTGAACTGCATAGCTTGCACATAGCCAGATGAGTGTATCAGTGGAAACATCTCCATAAAAAATTATATCACCATTTGGAAACATATGAGAACATGCTGCTATTGAGAGATGTAAATTGTCACAGTAAAGTTCATCTGAGCCATCATACAGTTCATGGGTTATATTGTCACTAATGAGTTGTGAGGAAGTATACAAAGCTTTCTTTATATATGAGCATGGCCAGCTACTGAAAAAGCAGTTTTCTTCATTTTTACATAGAATAATCTCTCCTTCCTGACTGAAATCTGAGGTGGAGTTTTGATAGGCTAAAACCTAAGGTAACTTTTGTAACTGACAGAACCATAGGTTGACTGCTAGTCAGACTAAAGGCAGAGTAAGATATAATAACTATTCCAATAAAAATTTGTAGTTATCTCAACAGATAAACACCTCGACCAACTTCCAAAAGTTGTTTTTTTTAAGGATTGCAGGTCTTTATAGTGATATTGTCATTAAAAGAATCTTTAAAAAAAGGATAAGGGAATGTTTTTGAGGTATTTATTCAAAAAACCAGTTCACCAGAAAAGACTTTTGAGAGAGAAAAATACAGGTACTTATTAGAAATCACAAAGGGTAAACCATCACACCACAGGTGATAGTAGCGCAGCTGCACTTCCCATGACTACTACCTGGAAATGAATTATTTTTAGAACAGAAAGTATAAAAGTGATAATTTTAATAAAATGCATTTTTTTTAAGTTATAATTTTCAGTACTTGCTTGGTATCAAACTGTCATTGTTCCAGATTTGAATGCTTTGATATTTACATGAGAGCAATGAAATTATGGAGAAAATACTCGATGACAATAGGCTGTGGTGTGGTTTTTTTATAAGTGTGAACATGCAGGCTGATGAAACAACAAAAACCACTATAGTTGCAGCTAACAGTCTGTGATTAGTATTATTTATTATAAGATTATGTAGCTTAAAGACAGAGTATCTATCTCATACATTGTATGTAAGCAATGTGTAATATTCAATACTAGCATAAGACTACTTTGGTTTTCAAACCACTGTAACACTCAATTTTGAAATAGTTTTGGCAGATCTTTTGCTTGTGGGAGTCTTTTTTTCACTCAAGAAATACAATAAAAATGGAAGAAGCTATCATCAGTTCATAAGCACGGCTTTACATAGAAATACACTGCGTTATTTGTACAGCAGTGTTTTTTGCTTAGGACTGGTAGTTGATACACATATCATTGTGGTGGTTTGACCTTGGCTAAATGCCAGGTACCCACCAAGTCACTCTATCACTTCCCCCCCTTTCCCCCTTTTTTCTCAACAGGACAAAGAGGGGAAAGAAAATAAGATAGGGGGGAAAAAAAAAAAAACAAACCAACAACCCTTGTGGGTAAAACAAAAGCAGTTTTAATATAAGCAAAGCGAAGCAAAGGTCCGTGCGTGGAAGCCAAAAAAAAAAACCCAAACCAGATTTATTCTCTACTTCGCATTAACAGGCGATGTCGGGCCTTCTCAGGAAGCAGGGTTCCAATACACGTAGTGGTTGCCTCGGAGGACCAAGGGTGACCCCACCCCCTTCCTCCTTTTTCCCAGCTTTATACTGAGCAGACGTCATATGGTCTGGAATATCCCTTTGGTCAGTTCGGGTCAGCTGTCCTGGTTGTGTCCCCTCCCAAGATCTTGCCCACCCCATCCCAGTGTGGGGGGAGAAAATGTTGGAAAGAGCCTTGGTGCTGTGTAAGCACCACTCAGCAGTAGCCACAACACCAGTGTGCTATCAACACCCTGCCAGCTCCCAACATAAAACACAGCACCGTGAGGGCTGCTATAGGGGAAAACCAATTCCGGCTCAGCCAGACCCAGTACAATCATTAATGCAATTCTTTTAACTGTGTTTTCTTGGGAACAGGATTTTGTTTTTAGTAACAATTGAAAAGTTATCTATAAAAAAGTGGTTGAGAATAGCTACAATTACACTTACAAATCAAGTAGAAGTGTTGTTTGAATGTACAGATTTTTCTCTCTTGGAGCCACACAATTCAAGCATCCAGTATACAGCGTTAGATGGTGATACCTTTACACATTTTGAAATTGAAATCACCATAGTGAAGCTAGCAGAGCTTGAAGTGAAGTAGTATTCCTTATGAGAAAGTGTAGCAGTCAAAACCAACATTAGTTTCATGTATTCTTGGCAGAGACCGAGGCAAGAATCCTTATGATTTGTACTACCTGGTCTATGGCTCGCCTCTCTCATCATTTAGCCTGATATCTTGGGCAAATTGCCCTGATTATTCACCTCTAAAGCTAACTTGATATGCATTATGTGCATTAGAAATTGCTTATTTCTAACTGTGTAATTTGGCTTAAAACCAGCTTCAGCCTTTACAGTGTAACCCACAAAACATCTCTGCTTTATGCTGTAGAGCAGAGGATTTGAAATATCCCCAAAATGCTGAGTCACATTATAATGCTACTTCTTTTGTTGTAAGATTGATAGAAATGTTATGTTGTTTCTGTTCTTAAGTAAATAACCTATGCCAGGAAGGAGCTTTATGTGAGCTTATGCTTAGCTGTGATTAGCTATTACTCTTTGTTTTATAATTTTACTGTGAAATGTCAGAATTCCTAATTAAATTATGAATAAAATAAGCATGTTCAGTCCTCAGTAATACACTTCTGAAATATCTGTAGCTAAGTATATAAGAATATAGAGTAGAGAATCCTGTTTCACATGCTAGATCAAACACTGCAAAAATGTTAGAAGACTAGAGAAATTCTCAACAAGTTGCAGAATTGCTAGCCTTCATCAAATTGTGGCCTGTATGACAGACATCTTGTTTAGTAGAGTCTACACCTTTAGAGTGATTCTGATGCTTAAACATGTCTCATCCCACGTGGTGGGTTATGAGGGGGGTGAATCTTTTGAATTCCCTGAGAGCCTGAGTGCTGATGGAAGAGCCAGTCTCTGCTTGGCAGGGCTGCAGGGCAGGCCGAGTCACCACAATGACTCAGAGGAACAATTGTGCTGGTGACTTTATTAACTGACCACTTTAGTAAGTGAATGGAGACAATTTGGCAAGCATCTACTAATAACCATCTGGGGAACGAATAAAGGCACTTTGGTGATGAGACTATTTTCCTAATAACCCATCAATGATCAACCAATCGCAATTCAATTCCTACAAAACTTATATATTGATTATACGTAAGAAAGAGAGGGAGCAGAAAGAGGAAAGAGAAAAGAGGAGGAGGGGATAGGAAAAGGGGAATTACCACCCTTGGATCCTGCATTGTCGCAGAGTAGTCAGCTTAGTCAGTAGGTGGTGGGTTGAACAAGATACATGTAGGGTGTTGCCTTTATATAGTCTTTCTTATGCATGTGCAATAGGTTGTTCCAGAAGGTTCTCATTTTCTCTGACTTGTATCTGCACAGTTAGGCAAGTTCTGTCTCTGAGCAACCACAAGAGGGAGGGGGAGAGAAACGGCCCACTGGCCCACCTCCACAGAGCTTACTCCGCTTCTCCCCCACAGGGCATCCCACACAAGTTGTTTGAGACATTCTTTTTATGAACAGTTTCTTGTTTATGAACAGTACGTGACAAAACATATACATTAGAGTTGACATAGTGCTTAGGGATATGGTGTAGTTGGGAACTGTCAATGTTAGGTTAATGGTTGGACAGGATGATCTTCAAGGTCTTTTCCAACCTAGAAGATTCTGTGATTATTTTTAGTGTTAGTCTAATTATCCTGCCTGACCTCTATGAAGCACTGAGGCATATTAGTCCTTTGTCATATCTGTCATACTTGTATGGATATCTAAAACCTCTAAAGTGACACAGAGCACTTGTGTTTTGCCAAATTAATCAGTCACGTGCTCCACAAGTGAACATAAATGAACTCGTCTCTCCTCTCCTCTCCTCTCTTCTCCTCTCCTCTCCTCTCCTCTCCTCTCCTCTCCTCTCCTCTCCTCTCCTCTCCTCTCCTCTCCTCTCCTCTCCTCTCCTCTCCTCTCCTCTCCTCTCCTCTCCTCTCCTCTCCTCTCCTCTCCTCTCCTCTCCTCTCCTCTCCTCTCCTCTCCTCTCCTCTCCTCTCCTCTCCTCTCCTCTCCTCTCCTCTCCTCTCCTCTCCTCTCCTCTCCTCTCCTCTCCTCTCCTCTCCTCTCCTCTCCTCTCCTCTCCTCTCCTCTCCTCTTCTTCCTTTAATATTGAAAGGCCACAATAAGACCTTCTCAGAGCTTTCTCTTCTCCAGGCTGAACAACTCCAACTCTCAGACATTCTTCATAGGAGAGATATTCCAACCCTCTGATCATTTTCATGGCCCTCCTCTGGACCTGCTCCAAAAGGTCCATGTCTTTCTTGTACTAAGGACTCCAGAGCTGGATGCAGTACTCCAGGTGGGATCTCACCTGGGTGGAGAAGAGGGGCAGTGCAGAATCACCTCTGTTGACCTGCTAGCTATGCTTCTTTGATGCAGCCCAGGATACAGTTGGCTTTCTGGGCTGTCAGTACACATTGCCGGCTATTGTCCACCTTTTCATTCACCAGTATCCCCAAGTCCCTCTCCACAGGGCTTCTCTAAATCCCTTCATCCCCCAGTCTGTATTGATACCCAGGGTTGCCCCAGTCCATACGCAGGACCTTGCATTTGGCCTTTTTGAACCTCATCTGGTTCACATAGGCCCACTTCTCAAGCTAGTCCAGGTCCTTCTGGACGCTATCCCCATCCCTCAGGCATGTCAACCACACCACTCAGCTTGGTGTCATCTGCAAACTTGCTGAGGGTGCATTTGATCCCACTGTCTGTGCACTGATTAAGATATTAGATAGTTCTTGTCACAGTGCAGACCCCTGAGGGACACCACTTGTCACTGATCTCCATCTGGACATTAAGCCACTACTTTTAGGATGCAACCACCCAACCAATTCCTCATGCACCAAATAGTCCATCCATCAAATCCATTTATGTCCAATTTAGAGAGAAGAATGTTGGGGGGGACTGTGTCAAAGGCCTTTAAGAAGTCCAGAGAGTAGCTCTTCCTTTATCCACTGATGTAGTCACTCCATCATAGAAGGCCACTAGGTTTGTCAGGCAAGACATGCTGACTGTCTTGAATCACCTCCCTGTCCTCCATGTGCCTTAACATAACTTCTAGGAGGATCTGTTTCATGATCCTTCCAGGCAAAGACATGAGGCTGACAGGTCAGTAGTTCCCAGGGTCCTCTTTCCAACCCTTTTTAAATATGGGTGCAATGTTTCCCTTTTTCCAGTCAACAGGGACTTCACCTGACTGCCATGACTTCAAATATCATGGAGGGTGTCTGGGCAACTACATAAGTCAGTTCCCTCAGGACTCTGGGATGCATCTCATCAGCATATCTAACACAGATTTTAACTAAGCATGCAAAACTTGAATGCAATGTGATCTATGTGCCACAAAAGATGAGACACAAGGAAAATGCATGTGCATTTATCTAGGAAAAGAAAAGAAGAAAAACCCCAGAAAAAACCCTGAAATGTAGATATACGTCAATTAAATAGCAGATGCAATATATCCACATATCCATATCTGTATGCATACACAAACCAACTATTTTTTTCAGTGTAGCTTCTGAGACAGTGTGGAGGATTATTTGTTTTCATTATCCCAGGTAGGTAATATTGGAATTTTCTCCAGATAAAAATATCTTTCTGAGACTCTTACTTCTTTTAAACTCAAACTCCTGTAGGAATTAAAAACACTGCATATTGAAACTAGGTTTGAGCAGACTGCAACCCCAAAACACAAATTGAGACTTACAGGAACATACACCTTTGCACAATGTATTTGTTTCAAGCTCCGTACTTTTTTATTACCAACATTGAACCTTTTTTAGGGATATGTTCATAAAGCGGTAGAGAAAAACAATCATCGTTTTTGTCATCCACTCTTTACTAATGTCTATAACAAATCTTATGTTTATATACAGCAAATGAATGAAAAAATGAATATTATCTTCTATTTTGTCTTTGATCTACAAATCCAAACACATTACCAGTATTATGAGTCATATGTTCCCATGGCAATTTATTTGTTTTCTGCATTCCCTTTGTGATTGGGCTGAATCACAAAATCCCTTTTGCAGCAGTGGAAAAATTAACTTGCGTGAAAAATGTGACTAGTTGTAAAATATGGGACATCACCACTAAAACTAGCACACAGTCTCAGTTAAGAGACCAGTGATTCTGAGGATTTAGAAAATGAAACAATCTACTTCTAGATGGCTACTTCTGGTCAGATTGGAAAGCTGTTAACAATGACCTTATAAAGGAAACTGAAACTGCTTCCTGTTCTGTATTTCTGGATACAACCTTTTGGTGCAAAAATTCTTCAACATGATGGCAAATACTAGGATAATCTCTATAAAATGCACAGAACCTCCTTCAGTTGAGATAGTCATAGTGTCTGTTAATGTCAGCTAGTTCATCTCCTAAATCTATTACAGAGATCTGCAGCATTTGAACATGTTTGGCTTGGTTCTGTTTCAAGAAATAGCCAAGTTGGGGAGGCACTTGCAGAACTCTGTTTGCAAGAACTGAATTTATCTGCTAGGGAAGGTTGAAACCTAGTCTGAAAATATTAAGCCTTGTTCCACTGAAATGATCTCAAATTTATTTGAATTTTCAAAGTGCATAGCAGTATTCTAGTTCCTGCACCAGGCTCTGTGTATCTAACCCAGCTGAAGGCAACTTCACGAGTCAAGGAATTGGAGACATTTTCAACAATCATTTTTTTCCCATTTCTGAATCCATTAGAAATGTGAATACTCACCTGGGAACTAAAAATATTAGCATCACCGCAGCATCTTCTACCAATGTAAAGGCTGTCTACTCTCAGCATTTTCTTTTGAAAGCAAGAGTAGAATAGGGTAGAACTGTATTGTTCCTTTAGACAGATTTAAATTCTCTCAGTATTTTCAGTTGCAAATTTGTCAACAGCAATGAAGTGATGCTGCCAGACTCCAATGAATGGAAAAATAAGTTTTGGTGTCAAAAACCCTAAAAATATATTTTAAAATGTTCGTTGGATTTGATTGGATGCAGCTATGTCTAGTGTATGCTAGATGTTTTCCTATGTGTCAGAAGCCACTGTTCTTGACTGGAAAACAGACATTCTGAGAACCCTCATACATTGCTTTTTTGGGGTACCATAGCCTAGAATGCTGAAATAATGGATTCTAGATCTGAGCTGAAAACAAATTTTGTGTAAGACACCAGATCTGTGTGATACCTATATAACTAAGGCAAAAGAACTTGTCACTGATTTTTTTAACTGTATCACTCTTGATCTGTACTGATGTTACACTGTATTTTGTTTTTCAAATTACTTTAAGAAACAGGGAAGACATAGTTTGTTCCTTCACATTTTCTGAGTGCTAATATGACCCCAAAAAGAGTTGGAAGGCTTTTAGACACATTTAATCTGATCTGATATTGAGACATTACAGTTGATTCTAGTAAAGAAAGTAAGAATGGTCTTTCTACATCATAAAAAGAAAGGTGTGCGCTTGTTGTAGGTCTACGCCAGTCAGCAACTGAGAACACACACAGCAGCTTGCTCACTCATACACACACACCCTGCAGTGGGACAAGGTAGAGAATAGGAAGAGCAAAAGAAAGAAAACTCATGGTCGAGATAAAGACAGTTTACTAGGTGAAAGAAAGAGGAAAAAACACATGATGCAAAGGCAATCACTAGTCACCTCCTACAAGCAGAATTATGCCCAGCCAAATTCCAGGCAATGGCCACCTTGGAAGCCAAAAAGTCCCCACCCCTTCTTTCTTTACCCCAGTATTTATTGCTGAGTTTTATTATATGGTATGGTACATCCCTTTTGCCAGTTCAGGTCGACTGTCCCAGCTGTGTGTCGTTCCAACTTCTTGTCAACCCCCAGACAACTCACTGGGAGGTCAGAGTAAGAAACAGAGAAAGCCTTGAAGCTGTGCAAGCACTGTTTTAACTCCTGTTACAAATCACAGCACCATATGAGTTGCTATTAAGAAAGTTAGCTTCATCCCAGCCAGAGCACAGTGCTTAATTTGAATTGATCCTTCACTACAATGGATTGAATTTTCCTTGGTCATGTAACTGAAATCTGAAAAATGTGTCACTCATTCTCTGAAGTACTTTGGGGTACAGGCCTCCTTTCAAAGACTCCTTACGGGCAGATTTGGCTGAATTGAGTGCAACTCTACATCAAGTTTGCATGACTAGCCTTGGTCTGTCAGTCCCTCACGAGAGCAAACCTTCTCTGTCTCAAATGTTGTCCCTACTCTTCTGTGGCTTTTCTCTGAAAGAAGACAGAAACTCCTCTTCAAAGTAACTTGTTGCCAGCCTGGTAGTTGACTCCAGAGAAGTACTTTCTACCCTTGTACTTCCATTTTTCCATTTGGCCTATAGGGACAGTCTCGGTGATCTACTTTGCAAAGGCTTCTCACATTGAAATTAAAGCTATAAAAGAGCTAGGCTTTATTACAAATAGAACATGCTATCTTAGTCTCTTCTCTGTGATAATGCATTGTGTGTCAGGACCAACCATGTCTTTCAAACAGCAGGTCTTATTATTGGCCCTAGTCCTGGCCAGCAGGACTAGGGAAGTAATAATCTCCCTGTACGCAGCACTGGTGAGGCTGCACCTTGAATACTGTGTTCAGTTTTGGGCTCCTTGCTACAAGAAAGACATTGAAGTGCTGGAGTATGTCTGAAGAAGGGCAATTAAGCTGGTGAAGTGTTTAGAGAACAAGTCTTTTGAGGAGCAGCTGAGGGAACTGGGTTGTTTAGACTGGAGAAGAGGAGGCTGAGGGGAGACCTCATCGCTCTCTACAACTACCTGAAAGGAGGTTGTAACAAGGTGGGTGTTGGTCTCTTTTTCCAAATAACAAGTGATAGGGAAAGAGGAAGTGGCCTCAAGTTGCACCAGGGGAGGTTTAGATTGCATATTAGGAAAAATTTATTCACCAAATGTGTTGTCAAGCATTGAAACAGACTGCTGAGGGAAGCGGTGGAGTAACCATCCCTGGAGGTATTTAAAAGATGTGTAGATGTGACACTTAGGGATATGGTTTACGGGTGGACTTGGCAGTGTTAGGTTAACAGGTTAACTCAATCTTAAAGGTCTTTTCCAATCTAAATGATTCTATTATTCTACAGTAACAAAAATGCTTTCAACACCTTTGACTTTTTGAAAGCCTTAACAAGAAAGTCTCCAAGAATTCGAGTGTCTTTTTTTTTTTTTTTTTTTTATATATATAAAAGAGGTATCTACATTTATTACTGCTGATTATCCTTCTGTGTTCTTTCACATGAAATTCTCTTGAAACTCATTCTTAGAAACTGCTATTACTTGCCTGTCACCTGTTTGGGTTTTTGGTTGTGGGTTTTTTTTTTTTTTTTTTCCCCTTGGCAAAAGACTGCTTATAACAGGATGGGGACACAGGGTCACTTTTATCTGTCTATAAATCATAAGATGAATGCCAGATTTGTTCACTCATCCCTGTGTCTGACTCCTAAAGAAAGATGAAAGTGAACATACAGGTTTCATTAAAATAAGCTAGGAACTTGATTATATCTGTTCTGGTAGTCATGCTGTGGTAAATATATTGTCAGTTTATATTATAAATTAAGCATACATTAAAGCCTCTGCATCTCTCTGCATTGTCAGAGAGCTTCTAAACATTGCATTCTAAACACTGTGTGTGAAGATCTTAGTCTACAAGAAGGGCTCCAGCTGCAAGTTTTAGCTGGACAAACTTGGAAGAATCAAGGGTAGCAATCTGAAAATGAAGTCATTGGTTTCCCTGCAGAATATCTGCTTTCACCTCTCACAATGATCTTTGGTTCCTGACTTCATGGGTTTTTTTACATTTCTTAATGCACTCATTCTAAAACATTAATGTTTTCTTTAGTCATTTTTATCAGTAGAAAAAGGGTGACACTGTGAGTTGGAACTGAGTGAAGACTGCAAGATCAGAGACCATTATTAGCCTCCAAAACTGTAAGATGATTAAATTTTCATTCATTATATATAAATTACTGAAGCAATTTCATTTCACTTATTAATTATGTTCATTTTAGTCACTGAATGGCCAATAACTTCTGCTTATATTTTACTGTGTAAACTCATCCACTTACAAATATCAAAATTTTCTATGAAGAACAGATAAAACTGCAGCACCTTTATTCCTGGCCTAATTAGAAAAATGTTAACATTGAAGTCTTTCTAATCCTCCAAGGAGACCTCTAGGTTTTCAAGGCTTCTAAACTTCAGGTATTGATACACATGCCTAAAACAGAGATACAGAAAAACATTATATGCTGAAGTTTGAATACTACACAGCAAGTTCCTTATGTGAAATTCACTAGGAGACTTCTATGTCAATAGACTACTCAACAAGGGAAAGTTGATGGATTTATGTCAAGAGCACTGACACTGGCTGAGATGAATAGTAATCCTCTAGTTCCTTGTCTACTCACTCTCTCCCATGCTATTCTGTTATCCAACTTCCAAATTGGAAAGTTAGCTCTCATTCTCACCACTAACCATTCACTTTTCAAACAATGTGTATGGGAGGTGGAATTTGCCAGGAAAAATAAATAACCTATTGCTATTAAATTATTGATTGGAACTTAAGTCTATTCATTATGATTGAAATATATGCATTACAAATCAAAACAACAAAAACAAGCTACAAAGGGTTACTATTTAAAAATATGAAAACAAGCAATTATAGACAGCTTTTGAATATTGTAAATGCCACCTGAATTTGTGCACTCTCTTAAATCTTACAGTAAAGTATATTTTATACCATTGATACTATTAAATGTCTTGCTGAACAGGATCGCAAAGAAAAAAAGATAAAAGAGAAACAGGAAAAAAGTAAGAGAAGAAAAGCCACGTGGAAAGCTCTTCTGGCATCCCAAGGAAATTTTATAAAAAATAAGAAATACTATTTTTAGAAAAGATGAGAAATATCAATGACTGAGATGAGAAATGCCAGGGGTAAAAAATGCTGCACCTAGTTACTGCACAATCCATAGAGGGTGTGAAACTTAAATTAGTATGTGTAGTGGAGTAGGAAGAACATGGTTATTTTGAGGTGTCATAGTCCATACATTTGTAGAATATAGGTGTGAAGTCTCCTATAAATTTCAAGCAATCCAGCTTTGTTCAACAGAAGAAGAATCATCTTCTATCAGTCTTTGTTTTACATATAACAATGATGTCATAAATATGGAAAGTGAAACATGAAATAAGGGTTGAGAAAGAAGATTGAATAGACAGCACCATGTAGTTTTCTTGACAAACTACGCAAACTATCAAAATTATGGCTGCAGAGATCTGCCAGGATTAAATCCAATTAAATAAAAATATAGTTTTGTAGATAGTTTATTTTCATTTTCCACTAGTCAAAAAGAAATGTTGCAGCACCTTACACTCACACAGGTTACTTCAGTTATGACAAGTATCAATTGAGCAACATCTGTGTTTCTAAGGAGGAAACTGGAGAATTTTTTAAAATAAAAGGAAAAGTTTAAAATTTACACATGAAAGTAGCAAAACAAGTAGTATGATAAAGGACTCAGTCACATGTTAGCAAGAAGCCATGGACTTTGTCTAGTGTCTACTTTTTGTCTGTTATATGGTATACCTTGAGAAATATTTACATTTGTATGACTAATCATGAACTATGAAGATTCTCTGATCCTTGATCCATGTTTAGCAGGCAGAAGAGGAATGACTGGCTGACTAGGAAGAAGGGAAGAGAAACCCTTTCTGAAGTGGCAGAGATGGATTTTCCTTGCTGGGTATTCTCTTACAACCTATAAATCCAATACAGCATTTTCTCTACTATAATTCCTTGCAATCCCTAGTTTAGAGGTGTGTCAGGGAAAGGAGGTGCAGTGTGTGTGGAATGAAGTATCCTTGAGATGTCTTGGATATGACATATCTTTAGCTGCTGCTTAAATTCACAGTGGAGTGAGACAGGGACCAATGCAATTACTGTCATGCAGAATGCATTTAGGTTGCTGGACCAGGAAAGAAGGGAAAGAAATGTAAAGACAATTGTGATCTGATAAGCACAGTTCAGGCAATAAACCCACCTGCATAATGTGGTGAGAAATTTCACAAGAAAATCTTATCTAACTGAAAGAGACTTGAAAAGCCAAAATTTTAAATAAAGCTATTTTAAATATTTAGTTTCCTTGCTTGGACATCTATTTCAGCAGCAGCAAAATGTACCTATGTAAAATGAAGGGGTGGGAGTAGGTAGGACTTTGGGAGCATTTAGATCAGCTTTGCAGTACATGTTAGAAAAGTGCTGATGCTTTAACATTCTACATATTTTTGCTCACAATCCACAGAGGATTTCTCATGCTTGTCTGCATAAGTGGCATATCTCTTCCTCCCAGTCAATTTCCCTTTATACAGATATTCTGTATCACCGTTAACATGTTCACAGGGACTTGTTTCCTACAAGGTATCAAACAGGACTTGCAAAACACTGCTCACATTCTGCATATTAACATATATCTTTTAGATGTTCTGCTAGTAACTCATACCCCAGAGAGCTCCCTGTGATTCTGCATATTATTCTTCTCCCATGAGCCTCATGACACAGATCTGTACCTCACTTCTAACCATTACCAACCCTACAGTGCCAGTATGCTATATGACAAAGGACTTCTTAATGGTCAGTTCTGACATACCACATAGCATAATGTCATGGCTCTGTCATACATTTCAGGCTTCCATATTCCTCAGATTACCTACTATTTCCATGCTTCCTAGTGCAGTGCAATACTTTCATATCTACAACACATCCACACCACTTCCAAGGACACCAAGGCCAAATTGCCTAGTTCATGGCTCCTTGCTCCAATGCAGCAATTCCCCGTAGCCTTTCACAGTATCCTCAGCAATATTTTGTGTTCAGCCCTTAATATCCTGTAGTGCAGAGCTTTCCCAACACAGAGCATCTTGGAACCAATACCCCTTTGACAGAACTCCTTCTCAACACACGAACTTCAGTAGTTTATGTGGGAGTGTTGAGGAGAAGGCCCAGAGTAAAATAGGAAATGCAGAGAAGGAGGCAAAGTTGATTGACAAGGATTGATGAGGACTTGAAGGAGAGGAAAATAAAAGATGTGCTTGGACAGAGAGGGAGCTTCTTTGGATCACAGAAAACTGATATGGAGATCTATATGTTGGCTAGAGGCCAAACAGTCCCTGCTTTTCCTTCCTTTTGAGAATGTGAGTAAAATCCTGACAAATTCTGACAACATTTAAGCACACAAGTACTCTCTACGGCTCTGTAATACCACCACTGTCTAGGAAAGAGTTTGAATGTATTCAAATGTCTTCACAAATCAACTGCAGATTTCACGTTTGAGCTCAAAGAGAGTCTTCATCGCTGCAGTACACAGCCCTGAAAATCAAGATTTGCATGGTGAAAAGCTGTACATATCACTTGTTGCAATGGTCTTGCAGAGCACAACTATAATAAATGTTTCTGTTACAGTTCAAGTCTGCACAGGCAGTTGTTGGCAGAAAACCACCAAATATGTATTTGCTGAGACTAGTTTTAATGTTATTACCCATTTTCCTTTTAGGTACTCAAATACACTGTAAAATCCACTTATAATTAATGATCTCTTGTCACTCCCTGTCCCCCTTCCCTGTTTTATAGCAATTTATAAAATAGGAGTTATTTCTCTTTAATAGTTCTCATTTCCAACATAGACTGTGAATTGAACTAAATTATGGATCACAATGTCAAAACATAACTAAGTTATCAAAAACACAGTATTGTAGATTCAGAAGTGATTTTGCTTGTTATATGGGTTCAGTTTACACAGCTTTCATGCTGTTTTCAGAATTTTAAGTTAGATCCTTACCACTGAGCTTTACTACATACCTGATATTCTCCAGTCCTTTGTCCAGTCCATTTTTAAAATACTTGAGCTTCTAGGATTTCCCAATAACATTACCTGATAGCTTCATAGCTTCAGATACCTCATCCATGTAAGTCCGAGAACTTCTGTTGATTTCTGTAGGAGCTGTATTGGCTGTCTAGACCACAGCTGGAAGACATGTTCTTGACCATCGCATTGCATTTTGCTTTTTTTATAATTCTATTACTTCTAGTTCAAACATATATTGATCATGCCAACCAATGAAGAAAGCATGTTCCTCCTATTGAAGTCAAATGGAAATTTGCCTTGAGTCATTTTTTTTTTCTCTCTGTTGGGAAATCTCATTGTCAAGTTTCTGTGCTGCCTCATCTTTTCTACACATGCAATAATTAACGTTTTCTTACTTATTACTGTTTTCTAAAAGTGCTCTATGGTTTATGATTTTTGGGGTGTGGGAGAGGAAGAAAGAGAGAAGAAAGTTGATATGAGCTCCTTGCTCTTGTGTGGTTACCTAGGAGAATGGAAAATACAATTCAGGTGTCAACCATTCTTTCATCTGATCTACATTTCTGTTCCAGTTGTGGCAATACAGGAAAGTGCAAAAAAAAAGGAAATTGGTTAAAAATACCTTTAATGTTTTTCCCTAAAACCTGCTAGTAAGTAACTCTTGCTCAATAACTAACTCCCATTGTTTTATATGTGCAGACCTTTACTACATATATATGCTGCAATCTTAGAAGCAGCTATGAATACATATTTTTTTGATAATAGTTCTTTACTAAATACTAGGTTCTTCATGTCAGAAACATTTCAGACTTTTACTTTAATGGAATTATTTTTGTTTGGGCAGGTTTTTAATACTTTTTAAACTATTTTATCTTAAAGAAGCCCTTTCTTTTCATGCAGATCCAAGTCAGTGTTATAACTCTGAGGCTCATTTCCAGTGAATTTGGATGCCTAATTAAGATACCTCCGTCTATTATATATCACATACTTTCTGCTCTACTTCCTTGAGTTTTAGTGTGGCATCCTAAGAATTTGCAATTTTCACTGGATGAATTCCACTAGAGGAATGTACATTAGAATCTTGATTTTATTTTGAACATTGTCAGCTTTTGATACCTTCTTTATTACACATTTAACTTTTAGCATTGCTAATCATATGGGTAACTGTCTTCATATTGCAAGAATTCACTTTTCACTTGCTTGAAACCTTGACAAACTTTAATCACTGGAGGTGAGATTTTTCATTCTGAAAATATGTGGTTACATTCAGTATGTAACCACAATGTAACAGGAGGTTAAATACAGTGTTAAGCTCAGACAAAAACTACTATGAGTTTATGTCAATTATGGGACAACACAATCACTCTTTTTACACCATAAAAAACTTAATTCTGACATATGTTAAATCAGGTGTTATCTGCTACCTGGAACTGATTTAGAGCAGTATAAATGTGTAAAGTGAACATAAGTTCTATTATTTCATGCTCTGATGGAACAAGAATATCATCATGTGCCCATACCAAAACCAAATCACATCTGTACTATCAGTCTACTCAGTAAGGTCTTGGAACTATAGACTAAATCTTATTAATGCAGTTACTGCTGAAAATGAGATCAGAGGCGAGAAGTTTCTCCCATTTATAAAACTATGGAAATTTCTACTTTGAAATAATATAGAACCTTCATTCATAAGTCTTAAAATTTGGCATGGGTGACCTTTGTGTCAGCCATGCTTTGCTAACTTTGTGAACATTTTAATAAATTTGACCCATTTATAAGACTTTGAAATACTGTGCAGACAGAAACCCGCACATGCCCCTTAGGCTTTCGTTGTTAAATCTCAGCATAATTCATCTTTACCAGTTGAACAAGAAGCTTAAAAAATGACATGGTAGATGAGAAAGGTAAAGGAACTGATAATTTAAGGCTACTGGAGGACAGTTGGTTAAGATGAATCACTAAAGTGGGTTTGCTATATAAGGCTTATGGTGCTGGGGCTATGACTGAATGTTAGACAGGAAGCAGATAAGCAGAACTAAGATTGGCAAGAGAAGAACTGAACTGGCCAAGCAAAGATACTGAGATAAGATGTTGATGATGGTGAGAACGACTGAGCGGAGAGCCAGCAGTGAGCAAGCCAACAAGCAGTATTGAACTGTCCCCCTTTTGCAGTCTTGAAAAGAGCTGAAGATTGTAACATTTCATCACTCTCTTGTTTTTTATCATATACTGTACAACATGGAAATCCCTTTACTTCTTAAAACCCCATGCACAGCTGTGTGCTCACACATTAGACCAAGTATCTGAGATTAGGAAATGACAAATGGATGTTGCCTTGCAACTTGAATACACAAGAATTAAACAATTTTGAAAAAAATAATTTATTTCCCATAGGACCTTGTCTCAGTCATGACATAGACTGGATGCTCAGGAGATGAATCACTCATTTTCTTCATTTATTGAAAAACTTGAAAGGTGTCTAGTGAATGAGGAGACTTAAAATGGATGATCTCAACTTTAGGGAATGTTAAGTTTTGATTGTGAACAAATCTACAATAATATGAGCGCTTTTGGAAGGGGAGATAAGCAAACATTTTACTGTGGTATTTTCATATGTCATTTTTTAACTCATTCACTTTGTAAGATACTACCAATTTTTTTTTTTTTTTAAAGAATGTTAACATACAAGGTGCTTTTGTTACTTGAAACCAGTTTTTTCCACAAAAAGCTGACAAGAATTTAATTTTGGTTTAATCTGTACGGCTATTTTTCAAATTTTAATTCTTGAGCTCTGAAAAATAATCTATTACAAATCTCAAAAAGATGTATAATACCTTGGAGTATCATATTCTACAGTTTTCTCTTGCACAAGTTGTATGAAGATAGGCAAGTCATTTACACCACATTTTTCTAAGGTGTTCCATAGTTATATATTCTTTATTTTCTGAGTGTTTGACATGAGACCTGGAGTCTGATTTGAAAAATTGTTGAGCAACAACTTTACTTTGAACTTTTATTTGAATTTGTAAGGTCTATAAAATGCAAAGTGTTCTGTAAAATCAAATCCTACATCTCAGATGTAGATGTAGTCTTACATCTTCCACCCTCATCTCTGTGTCTCAGATTGACATCAGAAAATAAGCATAATACAATGCCTTCCTCCCACATAAGTTTTGTGAAGATAAATTAATATAGAAGTACAAAAGTACCATACGAATAACCTGTTATTATGAGTTATTATGTCATGAATTCATGAAAACAGTTGAATATTTGATTCTACAATGAGAAGCTTCTAGTAGTTTGTCTTAACGAATGCTTAGAACCATTAAAAAAAAAAAATTCAAAAACCCTCTGAGTAGCAGGCCAATAACCATTTATATCAGTCACACTGAATATGAAGGAATCCTGTAAGGAAAAAATATTGTGCTGAGCATTAAATGAAGGCAAACTTACTGTTGCACAGAAAACTTTCTCTCTGATGATTCCCTGTGTTTGAGTTTTTGCTTACAAAGTATTAATTATTACTGCTGTGTGCATATATGAATATTGTTTCCTTTCTTGTTTAAATCTATTTTCTGAGTAAATCCTGGTCCAGTCCACTAGAAAATCCTTCTGTAATAACATTTCAGATTTATTCATAATTCAGGATTCTTAGTTAACAGATGTGTGTATTACTAATCATCTAAATGCAAAGAATAACAATAATGGTCTCATATGTTAAAAATATTTTTCAGAATGCTATTGAACTGGAGCCACTCAAAATATGTGTCATCCTTAATTGTTGTTAAAATTTTTAGATGCTTTATATCTCTATTAAGCCATGATACATCTGCGTAATTAAAAAAAAAAAAAAAATACATGCAATCATTTTCACTTCTTAAGTTGTCTCAGTTTTAGGATTGCAAGACTGTGATAAAGTGGAGCAATTAGAATTAGCATATACACTAAAGCAGTGAAAATAATGGCTTGGCTGCTTTGTGTCAGGTGCTGGGGCAATGAAAAGACTATGTAATCCCTCCTATTCGCTTGTATAAATTGGCTTCAGGGGAATATAGTTAAGTGGGAATTTCTGTCACTAGCCTAGGTTACACAAGTGTGACAAAAAACTGTTACAGTATCATCTGAAACTCTGAAGACATACCCGCTCATATCAATTGAAACACACCGACCAATTAAAGAAAATGTAAAATAGCTGTACATTTAGGCTTTGTTATACTTGCAACAGGGAATTATTTCTTGTATCAGCAGATGTACAAGGTGAAATTTCCTCCCAGAAAAAGACAAAAAGAAGGTTCCAGGTGAAAAAAAATTTTTATGAGTAGGATTACCATATGTTTATCCATGATTTTTCAGATAGAAATATGCTTGCATGCAGTCTACAATCAAGGTAAGAGGACATATACAATAGTAAATATTGCATATAGAAATAGTAAATATGGCAGATGGATCAAATTTATGGGCTGTGGACCATATGAACTGATTATCTATGCAAGTGCAATTGTTATTTGTCTGGAAAATCCTAAAGCTCTGCTTGTATGAAACAACAAGGCAGAAATTTTCTTTTTCTAAAGGGGAAAAAAAAACTGTCCAGAGGAAGCCCAATTTAGCATCTCCCTCTTTTGGAGGAATTCCTATGAAGCTTGAATGTTATACACTAGAGCTCTAAAGCTTCTCCCTTCTACCACCAGGAGCTAGGTTAAATATATCAAAGAATCTTTAATGAAGTTACAGATCTAAATGGTGAGAAATTAAGATAAAAAATCACTGAGGAAATCTCAAGAATGGTGACAGTATTGTGACATGTGCAGATGAGGTTCTAATGTGGCTGTCAGGTAAGGACCCAGATGGTTTTCATTTTGAAAAGTGTATGTTGAAAAGTGGATTTAAGATAGTGTGCAAAGTCAGTGACCTTGTCATAAAATATTCTGAAAAATCAAAATAACGGTAATGCCATTTGAATTCCATTAAATTCTGGACTATTTCAGCTTGGAATTTGTCTGACATGTTATGACAGTGTAGCAGGCAATTAACCAAAGTTTAGGGACACTGCTGTGGGATTATTCACAACTGTGGTTAAGGCTGAGAAGTAACGTTGCACTAAATGGCAGTTTAGTTGCCTGTGAGAAGAAGTCAGTTCCAACGTTGTTCAATGTTTTGAGGCCACTCCTGTTTAACATCTTTATTGATGATATAGACGAAGGGATTCAGTGCACCCTCAGTAAGTTTGCAGATGACACTAAGTTGGGTGGGAGTGTTGATCTGCTCGAGGGTAGGGAGGCTCTGCAGAGAGATCTGGACAGGCTGGAGCGATGGGCTAAGGCCAACTGCAGGAGTTTCAATAAGGCCAAATGCCGGGTGCTGCACTTCAGCCACAACAACCCCCAGCAGCGCTACAGGCTTGGGGAGGAGTGGCTGGAGAGCTGCCAGTCAGAGAGGGACCTGGGGGTGTTGATTGACAGCCGGCTGAACATGAGCCAGCAGTGTGCCCAGGTGGCCAAGAAGGCCAATGGCATCCTGGCCTGTATCAGAAATAGCGTGGCCAGCAGGGACAGGGAAGTGATCTTACCCCTGTACTCGGCACTGGTGAGGCCGCACCTTGATTACTGTGTTCGGTTTTGGGCGCCTCACTACAAAAAGGACATTGAATCACTTGAGCGTGTCCAAAGAAGGGCAATGAAACTGGTGAAGTGTCTGGAGCACATGTCGTAGGAGGAGCGGCTGAGGGAACTGGGGTTGTTTAGTCTGGAGGAGGCTGAGGGGAGACCTCATCGCCCTCTACAACTACCTGAAAGGAGTTCGCAAGAGAGATGGGGATGAGTCTCTTTAACAAAGCAACAAGCAATAGGACAAGAGGGAATGGTCTCAAGTTGCTCCAGGGAAGGTTTAGACTGGATATTAGGAAGCATTTCTTTACAGAACGGTTTATTAGGCAGTGGAATGGATTGCCCAGGGAGGTGGTGGAGTCCCCATCCCTGGAGGTGTTTTAGAGTCAGCTTGACATAGCACTGAGGGATATGGTGTACTTGAGAATGGTCAGTGTTAGGTTAATGGTTGTACTAGATGATCTTCAAGGTCTTTTCCAACCTTGATGATTCTGTGATTCTGTGAACACTGTCTGCATCCCCAAACAAATTGCCATTCTATTGTAGTTGACACCATGTTAATACATTTTATTTAAAGAATATGTGTATTGAGTTTTGAAGAACTAGTGTTTTGTGTAGAAGAGTAAATTTGAGGAAAATATTCAGAATTATATGGAGGAAACAATTTAAAACTGCATGAGTAATGGATTTAGGTGTTACCCATTGAGAAAAAGAATTAAAACAGCTCCAGCCTTGTTTCCAATTAAAAGTAACAAAACCCATTTGAATTTTGAATATTAATTACTTCCAGTAAATTACTTTTATAATCATCAATCATTATTTCATAAATTATTCTGAAAATAAATTAAGCAAATCAAGCAATAAATTACGTTTGATATAATCAGAAAATGTTTCATGGTGGTTTGCAAAATAAAGCCTATATTGTTTAGATAAATCATTGTTTATGAATTATTAGCCCAGATTTAATTTGTTACTCCTTTAAAGCTTAAACATTATAGGGGTTTCCTCAATAGTTCCAAGTTTTGAAGATGCCTTTTCTCAAGCTATTTGTCATTTATATGATTCTGAAGAAAAAAAAGTTATATGATAAATGTATTCTACTGATGTAGCATTTTGAGACCTGTGTCCTTGAATTACCGGTGGAATTCATTGATCTCTCCTGGAATCCCTGAAGAAAGAGCCCCTGCAGAGATATGCAGTGACAGAAAGTGGAGATTCACTGGAGATAGGAACTATCATCTTTAAGTGTAGTGATCTATACTACAAAGAATTATATCATTTGACCAGAGGTAACTCACACATAACACTGATGGGGGTTACCATATGCCATAAGCTGTGCCCTATGACAGCTGGACCCATCAAAGACTATCAGGACCCATTAGGGAGAAAATGTTGAGTGTTGTGTTAGATGTAGATTAAAAATGCTGAAAGCCACAAGTATCTGTCTGCAACTACCAAAAAGCCACAGAAGCTCATCGCCCCTGTCTGACCTAACCTTTCCAAATGGTCTGTTTATTTGCCTTCCTTTTGCCTTCCCAAATGTCAATTTGGTATTGTTAGTACTTCTCAATATACAGTCGTTAAATAAACCAAAGCCACTACAGTTAATCTGAGTGAGCGCAGGCCTGTGCTGTGCTGCACTGCATGTATGCGGCAGCCTTCAGGTCAGTGTTGTGCTGCACAAATCCCTTGGCCTCAGAAAAAACTCGGCCAGCTCACTGTAACAGCGGAGCATGTGGACAGCACCCACTGGGTACCAGCGATCACGCCTCCTGTGTTACCCTGCCTTTATCGAACAGTGCAGCAAGAAGTTCCAGTGTGAACAATCTTTCTGTTTGACAGTAAAAATGATGAATAGGGTTGTTGCCTTGTTAGAAAATCACATAATAGCTCAAGCAGTCAGAATGGGAGAATTTCTTCTATTGATGGTGTCTGCCCAGGGGGGATCAGAGGCCTGTGTGAGACTACACCACCTGGAGTACTCAGCATCTAAGGGGACATACGTTACCTATACTTTCTCTCCTTATAGTGTTAGATCTAACAAACAGCATTTGAAATTTTACATTACAGATTCCGAGAGCATTTCTTACTGGGATTATAATGGACTAGCACCTCCTGCTGCAATACACCAGACCCCTGTGATGTCCGCTTGTGCTGACTAGCTCTGCATCTATGTGGGCATGGAGTGTTCATAAGTGCATGTCTGTTTGTAGGCTACTCGTTCCGCCTTCAGCTATAACTCACCCTTATTCTAGAAAGCATCAACCTTCCTTAAGTATAATTATTCTTTTTATTTGATACACTGAGGTTCTTGAAAACAGAATTTGTAAGAATTTCTGCCTGTTTTTTGGCTTTGTTTTAGTTTTTTTTTTATATCAGCTAGCACTTCAGTGAAAAATACTGTGAGTGTAGCAAAGTAGCACCAATAGCCAGACTATATATATAACATGTTTCATTAAAGACTCCCACATCTTTCTTCATCTCTTGTTAATCAGCTAGTCAGAAAAAACCCTACAGCCTAAAACAAGCATAAATGAAAACTCATAGGAATTTCATGTTTGTTTGTGGATAGTTTCAGGTGCTAGTGAATTTTAATTCAAGCTTTTTAGACAGAAATAAGGCTTCGGAGCTCTGCAGGAAAACTGACCTTACAGCACGTAACTGTTAAATAATTTGTTTCCCTCAATTCTCAGTATGTAACTTTTCTTGGCAGTGGGGTCTAAATAAAGGATTATAGAATAAATATCTCTTGATATTCATGACGGTGACAGATCAGGTTCTCACTGGTGGAAAATATGCCATACACTTTATTTTTATGCAGCACCACAGCCTTCTTTCAGGTGCAATTCAGGGAATAAAAAATCCAAATATCTACTGGTAGATATTTGGTATATTATAGACAGAATATCTAAAAAAATATTTCACAAGGGTTCTCTAGGTATAAGCAGAGATTTATCATCCATACGGCATTGTAATTGTCATGACTTTCTTTTGTGATTATCTGTCCCTCAGCACTATATTTCTCAGATCAAGAATGCGTAACTGAATCAAGCCCTGCATCTTTCTTCCAAAATGAAATGGTCAGAATTTCAGACTGAGAAGTTGCTGTCTGAAATTTTGAAGTTCTCTGCACCAATTTAGTGCCTTATTCTCCAGGATTTGATGGGATTTTGATGCCTAAACTTTTTGACAAATCCCACAAGGCACCTACATAATCTTTACTTGGATGTTTGAAACTCTTCATATATGCAAATAAAGAAACACCAGATTACCCTGACAATACAATGTGTAATGACACAGAATTGGAGAAATTTACAAAATGCTACATATGATTTTTACTTGCAAAACAGGAGAATTTTAACACAGAACTGCAAATAGAAAGAGATCATACTAAACAAAGTTCTTGAAAACTAACACAGGATATTAGCAGTGTTACAGTATTAAAAAGGACCAGTAAAGAGTTTTTGATCAAATAGCTACACACTCTTTCTTCTGCAAACATGTGGAAATGCTGAGGTTTTAAAAATACTCTCATGGTGCACTTCAGTGAACAGGATACAGCCATATTTGTAGAATCTTCATTTTATGAATCTACGGATGACTTACCTATTTTCCCATGTGCACAGGGACATGTTCAGACAGCTTACAGGATGCCCAGAAAAACAATGTAGATATGAACCGTAGATTTGCAGAGAGGTATTTTATGTTATGCTTTAATAATTTTGAAATTTGTTTTTGCAAGTAACATATTCATTAGATTCTTTAAAAGGGCCAGCCAGCATGTCAACTTTTATTTAGTTATTAAATAATTACAGAAACATTATTTTGGTTCAGCATATTAAGTAAGAATTGAGAAAATAAAAAATGTAAGAAAAAAGTCAATGCCTGAAGCATTCTCTAAGTAAAAAGGTTTATGCAACACATTGTCATTGGTCAGACCCTAAATACTGGTCTGAAATTTCAGTCACCATTAAAAAATGTAAAATGGAACCAATTCTGCTAATTATGGACTTTCTTTCTTTTATATCGTTTAGTCATGCAGATTGGTGGCTAGTAAATTTTCCAGAGTAAATACATTCTAACTTTTCTTGAAGGAAATGAGTTACACATCCAGGAACTTTGGGAATATTTTATTTGATTTCATTATTGGTGGATACACTTAGGTGTCTGAATACTTTAGAGTATCTATGTAAACAGTCATGACTTTTTTTCTATTTCTTTTGGAAAAGGGAACAAATTTCCATTAACAAGAACATGAAAAAGAAGTTTCAAAAAATTTCACGTATTACAATGCTTTTCCTTTTCTGGATTTCCAGATCCTGTGCATTTGCCACAGAGTGAAGGAAAACGGACTGGCCATCTGACACAGAGTTGACTCTTTAAACTTTTAGTGTAATGGTTGGATCAGTTTTGATCTATTTCTAATACCAGCTTACTGAAAAGCATGGCAACTTTTCTCTTAAAAGACCTGTCCCCTATAAGAGACCTTATAGTTATGAGTTCTGACTGATATTTTACATCAACAACGTTGAAAGACCGCTGCAATAAATCAGGCAGAAGTTTTGGCTTATTCTTGCCAGGTTTTTTTCTGTCACAATGCAGGCTGCAGTTTCATGGCAGCCAAAGGTAATACGTCATTTTTGGCCTCACGTTCCTGAAAGTACCCGTGCTTGTATGACCCTTCACTGTCCTACTTTAGCACACAAATTCAACAGAAAACTATTTGCTTTTTTTGGTAGGTTGGCTTTCTGACAGAGCACTGATGAGTAAATGGTTAGACAAGTGTTAGAGACAGCACAGGAAAGGTGGCAAGAATCCAACACTGGGACTAAGAGAAAAGTCAGGACTACAACAGCCAGATGCTACATTAGCTTAGACTATGAATGGCCTATATCCTTGGTATGCTTCAGACTGAAAACAGCTGCTTACTCCTCCTTAGACCAGCCACACATTAAGCAGAGCACTATCTAAATCAGGAAAGGAAAGGCCAAGTGTTCCAATTGTCTACCTGGCAGCAGATTGCTCAGAAAGAGCACACATTTCTTCAGAGAATAATTTATGTGGTACAGACCATTAACTGAAATTAATAATTCATATGGAATGGGTGAGCTCAACATGTCATGTTACTTTGTCAGTTCTTGGACTGGATGTTATAAGCACAACACATCAGAACAGCATGAAAACTTGTCAATTTTATAATCAAATATATAATATAAAATTCATTGTAAGGATATCTTCAAGCAGCCAAGCTTAACAATTTCTTTTTATGGGTATTTATGCAGTTAGATCTCAAGCATTTCAGCATTTCATAGCTATTGAACACAAAAGGGTTATGAACACAGTCAAATTAAACTTTACTTTTAAACTGTAGGAATGTTTGCAGAAAACATACTGTGGTCAGTACACTGTGGTATGACTTCGCTAGTGAAAGAAATAACCTGGAAAGTAAAAATATTATTTAGTGTCAACCACTATATTCTTCTGAAGAAGTATGAAAAGAGGAAGAGTGTGGGATGATAATGGAAATAGCTGTTGCTTCTCCAAAGAAATGCCTGAAAAAGATTGAGTGGCTGTTTCTGCTGTGTAAATTTGTAATAAGAAGAAATATAAAATATGAGTTAAGCATAAAGAGGCTAGTTAGCCTTACTAGAACTAACACAGCAACTCTATGTAACAACTTGAAAAAGATTTCTCTTTTGCACAGAATCTATTCTCCACAATGAATGCTCTTAACAGCTGGCTAATTTTTCAAATTTAGGAAGTGTCACATCAGTTTGGATCACCTGCAAGCAATTGAGTATCAATTTGACAAATTTGGGTGACTCAGTACTTCTGAGGGTTTGTGAGCCTATATACAAGAGTACAATCTGCACTTTCTAGCCACAATATTATCTACATTTATGCCCTGTCTTTGAAAGTACATTTGCAATTCATTTGTACCTCTCAAAATACAAATTGTGTTTATAAAATTCATAGATTCTCCTCAGCAGAACCTTGAAAGTGTTTTCCAAATCTGAAATATAATTTGATTTCAGTGTTTACTGTATGTTTTTGTTCTTAACTAAATGTGAGAATTTTTTTAAAGTAAACAAAATGTTTTAGCAGCTTAAGAAATCATTCACAACAGGTATTCCTTACTATGTCAAAATCGTTCTCCAGAACAAAATTAATATTTCCTTTAGTGGTTATTTCTTCTGTGGCATACTAAATATATTCAACTGCTACTGATGTAATAAAAACAAATGAGAAAGGATCAGCTGCTACAGCAACTACAGATCGCTTTAAAAAGAGCATCTGTGTGTCTTTTGTACCTGTTATCTTGAGCTAGGTAAGAAGTTAGACAGGACCTCCTTTGTTTAGACCTGTGTTTTAAAGACTGCAAAAGCAATATTCTTAGCTGAATATTTCTTCACTATTTACAACTTAATATTGCTAAATTTGACTCTGCATCTTTAATGCCAATCAATCTCATGTGCAAGTATTGTGAACTTCTTTCTTTAACATTCCTCAATTCTGCTCATTTACGTTGTTCTTGAAAGTTTTTCCCAGTCTGTTAATTTGAATGAGGTCACCAGAAGCAGACAGACTCTCTATATCCTCTGCTTAATGTTTATTTTGCATACAATACATATTATTGTAGATGTTCAGCCTTTTGTTCTTAGCAAAGTAAAAAAAGGTCTCAAATTATTTGAATTGTTGCTTGTGATGTAGTGGGCTGTATAGTATCTCTAACTTTAAACCATTTGGAACAACTAGCAACACTGGTTCCATCAAGAACTTCTAGTGATCATTTCAGAGGCAGAAACTGAAGATTCAAAATTTTAATATAAAATACATTTGTCACACCTCTGATTCACTAATGAACATGCAAAACAGTACAGTAATCAATGAGGGATATGTTTAGAATTATTAGAGCAGAATGTGAATATTTATTTTTTTTTTAGATTGGAAAATTTAATTTTGTCAAAACAAATGTAATAGGAAAATACCAGGATTAATAAACATGACACTGTGAAATATCAAGTTTCTGAGATTTTTGTTAAATGAGCATGAGATCTTAGTGGCCAATGGCATGGTGCTTTCTTTACACATCAAGTTCTTGCTTGATCAGTCTCTTTTACCCTAGAGAACTTTAATGATCAAATTATTAGCTATTTTGCAATATTACTCTTTCTGAATTTCCTTTAAAAACTTTGAAAGGTCTCAGTTTTATCCTGGTATAAACAGGGAAATATATTTTTCAATCTCAGGATTTCAAAGCCAGTAGAATACATTTATGACCAAACCTAATAAGATATATCAAGAACAGTGGCTAACATTTCCTTACATTTTTCTTTTTACTGTCCTAAATACATTGTCCATTTTCACATCATATGTCAAAGATCAACTTTTGTTAATCAGCTGCCATATCTGGTGCTAGCTATTTCTCCAAAGTTGCCTCCTTCTGAATCTTATTGATTTATATTTAACTTTTTTTTTTCTGTTTCACTTACACAAATCTGTTTATCTTTTCCTGCTCTGGTTTTTTTTGGTTTTTTTTTTTTTTAGTGCTTGATTCACACTGGGTATCTCTGGGAAACAATGAAATATGTATTAAAATAAAAAAAACTAGAAGGAAAGTTAAAAGTAAAAAGAATTATATTAATGCTGTACTGATTGTATTGATAGACCGATTGACAAAACCTTTCTGAAAAACAGATTTCAAATGTAAATATACAGCAGTGTACAGTTAATTGCAGTTTGATTTTTTTTTAAAAACTACAAATCTAGCTGGCTAGAATGAGGGTCATGTTTCAACATCACAGTGTCTGTATAGTGGCAAGAGCCACTATTTATTAAAGTAACTCTCATTTTGAAAAATGGGTAAAGTGGAACGTAGATGGAGAGAGTGGTTGATATATGTTCCATCAAATGTCCTGTGTTTTGCAATGTCTCTAAGCATTGCTGAGAAAAGAATCTCAGGGTTTTTTCCCTCAGGTTTTAACGGATGGAACAATTCAAAGAAATGAGTAAATGACCATGTGTAAGTGACACCAGTGATTCGCCACACCTTCATTCTCTTCCAGGCTGAAAATAGTAGCAGAACCATTTTTTTAATGTACAGTATTACCACAATAAAGATCAATACTGAAATGATCCCTAAAATCAAAAGAGTATATTATCATGCAGTTAGGAGAGAATGATCACTATCCAATAGTATGAATACAAATATTCTCCAGGACTGTAAACTGTCTTGGAATTATAGTTAGTTTTACTTACTAGAGAGTAATATTTGAAATAAACAACTCTGTATTTTGTGGGTTGTTGGTTTCATAGAGATAAATGGGCTTTGATGATGGGAATAAATTGGATATTTGTATGAAAACTGAAATGTTACAGTTGACAACTCTCAAGGATGTGCTCTGTGATGACTTGAACAGCAGGGTCTCTGAGGACTTAGCTCTAGGAACCCAGCTGCAGTACACTTTAGAGAGGCTTCAGGGGTGCTGTAAATTATACCTCACTGGCAAAGGTCTTTGTCTACATTCTGCATCTAGGGAACAGTGCGCAGTATCCACAACATCTCTTACTTCATGTTTTTCCCCATTGTATAGATTAGCAGTACTGATGATACAGTGCAAGCCAATTCCTGAGAGTCTTTGGCACTCATTGAATGACAAACAGATTACAGTGGTAGGGTATGGTTCATCTGGGAAAATGGGGTGGTGCTGGGTAGTATTTTCTCATCAGGACGTTTTGCAGCTACTGTGCAATACCCAAGGCTTTTGTTAAGGGAAGCGATAACCCTAGGGACTGAAAAATGTGTACAGAAGAGAAAGTCCTTCCTGTGGTCTCCATACAAGTGCTGTTATAGAGAGTAGCACAGAGAAATCATAATCAGTTCAGTATTTCCTCTGTAAATCTACAGACAGCCTGAAACAAGAGGTCTGAAGAGGAGTTACATACTCTATCCTCTAAATAAAGAGTTAAGGGGAAAATAAGAATTACAATGCAATGCCTGTCTTAATGATGTAGTTGGTGAGTATTCTAGTAAAACCAGCCAAAGAAGATATTTATATTACAACTCAAAAGCTCCCTGATATCATCTCTATTATGGCCCAACTTTCCCTTACATAGCCATTAAATCTTGCAGATCTGAAGGAAAGATGCTACAAGTATAGCTGAGATTGCTAATGTACAGGGACCTGTAAAATAAGACATTTAGTTTTAACGTTAGACATCACTTATGTTTTACTAGCTTTTTTTTTTTTTTCCTGTATTTTTCCTGTATTTTACTGTAATATATAAAATTTCATTTATACTTTTTCCTAACTACCCTCTGCAGTCGTTACCCAGTTACCCACTTATAAGATGTTTTGAAACCTTTAACTCCTTGCCTAGTAAACATAAGACAGACCTTGGACAGTCTGAAAAAACTCCCTGAGTACATCCCTAATAGCAGACACCTAAAGAAAACAATTGCATAAGAAGACACCAGTGTCAGGATAAGTGACTGAAAGCTGGAACAAACAGGAGCTGAAGGACGGATGAAGTAACTCTATGACCATATATGGACACAAGAAACCTAAAGTTCACTAACAGACAGTGTGCAAAAGTCTATGTGGTCCCCTAAGGATGGCAGAAGTCCCTCACTCTATTTTTACTATGCATGCTCAGACTATGTAAATGAATTCTAAGAACCCATTAGCATAAGACTGCCTTTTCTAAGAAATCTAATGCATATGTATGCTTTTTTGTGTATATTAGTCAGAGTGTTTTGTTAGTAAGCGCGGCACTTGTGGTGGAGCGATCCCCAGTGCTGCCCAGCGCTGTGAATAAAGAATACCTGCTTAACAATTATACTCAATTCTGACTGCTGAGTGAAGCTCTTTGTTTCAGATCTGTGGTCCTTATCAGTGCAGCTTTGTGTTACCAGTCCAGAAACCTCCAGCATACAAAAAACTGGAAGTGTGGTGATAGTTTAAGATAAACTGAATTTAATCTCAAAGAAAATAACACAGGAAGTATTGACTGATGAAACAAATAAGAAAATGAAAAATACAATCAATTTCTACTTTATAGTGTATTATTGTCCCAGTCTCTTTAGTCTGAGTCAGTATGCAGCCAAATTTAGTTCTGATGCTTTGCAGCATGTAAGACATGAGTATGACTTGGCGAACTTAACAAAATACTGAGGCTTTGTATTAATAATGATGATTTTCAAAAGTTAACACTATAAGAGACAAGAAAAGTTCTGGCATAGCAAATACAATGAGCCAATTAAGGTTCTATAGATCAAATACTCATGTGTAATTCTGACAGCTCATGGTTTCTTCCTGAAGTTAGGTAACCGTCTGTCCCTTTATTTGGCACAGATAAAAGTTTAATTAGTAAAACCAGCCTTGTTTCCAAGCCAGCTTGTACTAACATAGCCATGTATTAACCATATTATTAAAATCAATCTATTAAAATGCCTTTTCCCCATTATTTGATAAAAGGATACTACAGCTGATCACAATTTCAGTAGCTGGTGGTACTTTGAATGTCCCCAAATTCCTTACCTCAGATATTATTTTTGATGGGTTTCTATCAATCTTCCAGTTGACAACTTTTCATTCTTAAGAGGACCATCATTCATTCACAAAAACTGACTTTTTGCATTAGAGAATGGAAGGACTTGCAGTGCTAATATTAGCTACTGTTTAATATATCTTTTTCTCTTTTGCCTAGTTTCAGCTTCTACTATCTTTTCTCTTATGTTGATTTTCTATTTTTATTACCATACCTATCTCTAGCAGCTACTGCCTTTGGAAGTTTATAACTTCCACTGAGATTAATTTACATAAATTTATTTAACCTTTAAATGACTGTACGTCTTCAGTGATCATTACCAGTGATCATCATGATGAAGTGGGGCTGTAATTAATCCTACTATATTATTCTTTCATTGGCTTTTTTATTCTCCCCTCTTTCTTAATCAAAATGTATACATACCTAATGCTTGTCTAACTTTTACAAATTATTTTAATTTCTCTGGATTTAATTTTTAGCCCTTACTTGTGTTGTTTTGTTGTTTTTTTTTTATTTCTGTCCTGTAATAAGGTTTAAATAGGCCTTGTGGAAGGATTCACTGAGGAGAAAATGTAATAGCTATGTATAAAAAGTAAGTTTAGAGTCTGTATGAATAAATGCAGAAAGCTTAATTTACCAGAAATGAACAAAAAAGGATGACAAGGCCCAGTGTGGTGGACAGGGACTGGCATAGTAAGAGGAAAAAATAAAAAGGAGAAAAATAGCAAGTAGGGAGTGGGCACAAGCATCAAGATTTTGAAGGCAATCAGAAGATTTAGTGTATTGCAAGGAAGAAGGTGTTTCTAGCGAAGGAATTCAAAGAACACAAAATAGAGCTGACTGAAAGTCCAGGTGGGTGTAGCCATGTGTCCGGCGCATTTAGCTATCCAGGTCTGGATGCAGTCAGGGTGCATCCTCACTCCATATTAGGTCACAACTTATACTACATCTAGCCTGTGAGGTAGGTGTGCTTCATGGCTGTATTTATTTATTCACAAATTAAAGCAGCATTGAGAATATGGGAGAAATTGAAAAGGAATAATGCATGTTAAAGCGGTTATAAAGAAGGATTTCTGGAATCCCTGAGCTAGTGGAAAGGAAAAATAACAAAGCCTTCATTAGGTATTTCCAGCAGAGTGAAGAGAGAGAGCTGAGTGGAATACCATAACTGCATTGCATAGCATGGTATCCAAAATAGTTGTTCTCAGCAAGACAGACACCTGTTCTCTAGCCATTGATCTAGCTTCTCTAATGTAACCTCTGGTATTTTTGTAATTCTTTGTCAGATTTTGAATTGGACCCCATGAAGTATCCTGTCCCTAACAATGGGCAGCAGCTTAGGAAAAACTGCATGAGAAAGAAGTACAGGATATTCTTTTTCTATGTATGTCTTCCCAGTTCTCATCATGGAGCTCCTGACCCAGAGACTACAGAATGCACCTTTATGACTGAAAGACATATTCAACAATGACTGAAAGACAAATTCTTAATGAATTTGTCTAACAGTTTTTTTAACTTATTAATATTTTGGGTGTTTAGAATATACTGCAGCAATGAGTTCTACAATTTAATTATGCACAGCAGATCTATTTCTAGATATTCTGAAGGAGAAAAGCAGATCTGAATGTTTCTTGTAGGTGAAAGCTGAGTGAGAGAAAAGTCAAGTATTGAAATCCTTTCAGTTCTCCCTCATGAAAGGTCACACAATCATGAATGGTCCAAAAGTGACTAATAATGGAGGAAGAACCAGACTATAGACACCTGAATACTGGCAGGAGGAGAAATGATCAAATAATGTAGCGTTTGGGATAACAACAATATGACTTTGCTGCCTTTAGCAACCAGGCAAGAAGTCAGATGCTATATGGAATAGTTTAGTACTTCTAAACAGTTCTGAACATTAATTTTTTTCTGTGCTGTAGTGACTAGAGAGTTTTTACAGTTATGATAAAATGCATATATTTCTGATCCTCTGTGAATTAAACTAAACTTTCTTTAAGGATTGATTTGTTAAAGTGGCATATGGACATCACAGATTGTGTGTCTATATCTTAGTGATTTAGTGAAAGAACACTGCATAAGAGTGAATTCTAATAATAAGCTACAGAGTAAGAGACTAAAATAATCAGTGACACTTTAAATCTGGTAACATACCCAAGATAAGAGACCAAGGGGAACCATCTCAATTTAAAGTATTGAAGAGCAACAATTATTACTGTATCAAATCACCATTTTTTGAAACTTCAGATAATTGAAATTCTAGGTATAATTTTAAAGGAATGTCTGTAATAGTGGAGAAACATTACAGTCATAATTCATTTCTTTAGCATATATTGCTTCGTTTAAACTTAGAGATGACAAACATTAAGCTTTGAAAAGGACAGTACTCTTCATTTGTGTAATGCTTTTGATATGATTAGCTATCTCCTTTTGTCAATAAACCAAGCTTCAGTTCATTCTTCTGAGTGATTTTAATTCTTTTTATAAAAAAGATAGATCATGTCTATGAAACTGATGTGCTAGAGAAAACTATGTTATTTGCTAATGAACTTTTTATGACCAGCATAATGGATGCAGAAGACAGTGCTTTTTTAATGACACACAGAATGTGACAATTACGAAGTGTTTGCAATTTGTAAGATTGCATGCCAGAATGTTTTAAACAGTATATTTTAATATGATGGGTTTACATGGAAATAAAACATGCTTTTTTGGGACAAATGAAAAGAGGGCACTTTATAATCTAGACTTTTTGATATTTTAATTTTAAATAGCAGAAATATATTCAGACATTTTTAAAACTAAAACCTGTGGAAATGTGACTGAACAACCTGCTATATTGTCAAATCTTTTTTTTTTAACTTTGTCTGAATACAAGGATACCACGTGATCTGTGCAATCCCAGCAAACAGTTCAGTGATAGCTGCAAAGCTTCCTTAACAGATAGTTGATATTGTACACTCTCCCCACTGCCATTTATGTGGCACTTTTCCTATTAAAACTACAAGTTTTAGCATATCCTAAATGAAAAGGAAATTAAAAGTTCGCTTACTGGAGAACCTTTCTAAAATATAAGCATGAACATTTCTAAATAATTCATCTAAGTATTTCCTTTGCTTGGATCAGCTAGCTTAGAGGTCCTTTTTGCAGAAAGTTCAATGGCAAATAGCAAAACAAAAACATTTTGAAAAATTATGTACTGTGTTTTGCATTCACTCCTCTGACTGCTAAAATGTATAATTTGGGGGAAAAAGCAAAACTCTCAAGACCCTTTATATTGCAGAGAGCTGGATACAATAGCTGTGACAAGGAGCTTTTTCACTGGAAATCTTTTCCTGGCCTTTGACTGATAAGCAAACATACTACAATTTTAGAAAGATCTCCTCCACTGCTCCTCCATGAATAGCACTGACTCTGTGCAGAACCACAGATCATAGCAAAGAAACATATTGATCTGCTATGAGAAAGGGCGATAAGAACACCCTGTTTCTTCCTCCCTCAAACTGTCATGGTCATCAACAACAAATAACAGTACTTTTATTATTTCTTCACTATTTATGTATTTAACAGATTAATCTATAACACTTACTTCATGATGAACAATTCCCTCCTACCCATTTGCCAGTGATGTCTCATTTCCATCTCTGTTTTTTTGTTCTTTCATTTCTTAAAGCACTTACCAGAAAAAAGAAATTGAAATCACACAGAACGTGAAGATCTGTACTGCAGATCATCTGGTGCCAGACAGATTTCCCCGTGAGATTCTTAGACTTTGGTGGTGCAGGTATGCCATTATGTTTGCAGGCTCATGCCTGTGAAATACGCCTGCCTCTCAGCAGCCTGGCAGCCATGGAGATAAAAGGTGTTTTGGCTCCCATAAAAAGCTAATAATCTTTAAAAAAAAATTACTCTGCCAAAAGCTAAGCAGAGTTTAGCACTTGAGCCAGAACTACTGCTGTAGCTGTCTGATTATTTGTTGCTTATTTAATAAAACACTAAGGGTGAGACTTTTTTGATGCCTTTCTAATATGCTTCATGTTTTGGTTTTTTTTTTTGTTTTGTTTTGTTTTTTTTTTTCCCATTTGAATGCAGTTTTTGAAAAGGTTACTATTAAAAAGATAATTTCTGCTGCTACATTTGACATCTAATGAGCTCTTCTTTACTTGGCATGTACAATTCTTTAAGGTAATGCTGTAAGGGGCTTCTTGCTATAAAGAAAAACTCAAGTCCTGACTTTAAGAAGAAATACCAAACCACCTTATCATGTATATAGCCAACACAAAGCACTGGATTACTTTTCAGAGGTGTTAGAATTTCATGAACAAAAAACCATAATTGTATTTGAAACACATTACAGATTTGGACTTTATACTCCTTTCCACCTTCTTGTTTGTAGGAGATAACACCTGCATGGAAATAAGAGCAAGAAGATAAGCATAAATGAGAGAAAAAGATGAAGAAACTGCAGTATGTTCTTTTTCAGCCTCTGTTCTCCAAAGCTAGGGTTCACAGGGGTGTATGGAGTCACACTGAAGTGCTGGGAAGGCAAGAAAGCGTCTGACTTTGTACTGGCAGTCTGAGGTACGCCTGCATTTTGACCACCAGAGATCTCACTGCAAATTACTCAGATCATAATCACTGCTTCCAGAAACATACACTCCTCAGAAACATTAAAATTCTCATTTCAAAGTGCCCACACTTAGAAAGCAGATAGTAAGTGCACACTAGAGGGAGTACAAGGATACTCCTCAGATAGCTGAACACGCCTCCAGGGGTTACCTGGTAGAGAGGAGGCCATGCTTTACTTAGCCTGCATCATGACCTCTGATATCTGTTGGTGGTTTATCTTTGCCTCATAGAGCAAAATTCAGAGAACATTTCAGGAAATGGTCTCAGCATTTTCCAGAGCAGAAGAAAACTGCAACTTAGACTTTCAATTTAATTTAGAGTAATTCACATAAAGCATATGACTTAACTAAAAAGAAAGAAAAAAACTTTTGCACATCATCATTTTATTTTCTCAATCAAAATTCACTGGGGCATAAAATCTATTCCAAGTCAGATATAAAAATTGTTTTACAGTCTTTCTGGAGAAGCCAAGTATATTCTTCTTTCAGCCTCCTGTATCAGATAAATATATTATTTATAATATCTCTGCAGGCACTCAGCAAGAACTCAAGAACTTTCACCTTGATTCTACAACCTATAAGAATTTAGGAAAGTGCTAAAGGTCAAGCATGTCCTTAAGTACTTTAATGAAAAACACTGGACATGATGTGGCTTTTGAATAGAACTTCACTGAACAAATAAATAATTAAATGTTTTCCTTTGCAAAGTAAGTATTGCAAGTTTTATTATCAAACAACAAATGTAAACTACACATTTACAACTATCAGTTGAAAAAATCCTACCTTTTTCTACAAGTTGATGGAAGAAAATGAGCTATATTAGTTAAGTGAAAGAGAACCCAAGCTGAGAATAAGACACTGACCTGAATTCATGCAAATACCAGTTTGTAATTTTTAACTATTAATAGAAATCTTACTATTTCTTTAGCTTTATTATTCACCAGAATAAGCTTTGAAATTGCTGGGTGTAACTACCTTTCACATCAGATACATATAAAATGAATTGTCTGCCATTGTGTAACCAGGTATATGAATCAATAGCATATTCTATACTGTAAACAGGCACTGAGAATTTCAGAACCTTTGAAAATTTGATTGGAAGGGACTAATAGAGATCACTTAATCCAATCTCTCATTCAAACCAGGAATATGACCAATACTAGACCAGGTCAGTTATGTTTTTGTCTAGCTGAGTCATGGAAATGTCCATGGATGGAGATTCTACAAACTCTTGACTTACCTGTTCCAATTCTTACCCTTTTGGTACAACGGTTTTCCCTGACATTCAATCTCAACTGTCCAAACAGCAAATTGCAGGTGTTGCTAAACCATCTTATTATACTGTCCACTACCAAAAAGTGTTTGACTCCATTACCTTTGTAATTAACCTTTAAGTAGCTGTAGGTTGCTATTACATTTTCCCTTTGCCTTCTCTTTGCTAGACTGAACGAGCCCAGTTCTCTCTTCCTCTCCTACGTCATGTGCTCTATGCTCCTAAATATTGACAGTCCTCTGTTGGACATACTCTAGCATCTTAAATGTACTGTTTGAACTGGTGACCCAAAATTGGACCAGCATGCCATTGGTAGTCCCACCACAGTCAGGCAGAATGGAATAATTACTTCCTCAATATCTTAGACCATCCTCATGTACTCCTTGATGAACTTCACAGTGTTGCAGTTGACCTAATCCTCAAGTTTATCAAGGTCTGTCTGGATTGAAACTCTGCCATTTGCATGTGTCAACCATGCTCCCATAATTCAGTACCATCCACAAATTTACTAAGAGAGCATTCTATCTCATTATCTATACCACTGATGATAATAACAGTATTTGCCCCAGCACTGACTCCTGTCTCCGTTTACTGCCAGCTGCCAATCACATATTGCTGTATTGATTATTAACCTTTGAACCAGGTGCTAAAACCCATTTTTATCCCATCTGACAGTCTGCTCATCTAGGCCATACTTCCAAATGAGAATGCTGTGAAAGATGGCATCAACAACTGTGCTAAAGTCAAGGCACATGACAATTATTGCTTTCTGTTCAGCTATTTCATCAGTGACAGCAATCAAGTTGTCAGGCATGATTTACCCTTAGCACATCTGTGTTGACTGTTCACTATTACCTTCTTGTCTTTCACATGTGTGGAAATGGATTACAAGAATACATACTTCATAATCTGTCTAGAAACTGAGATGAGACTAACTGGCCTATAGGCCCCAAATCCTCCTTTTTAATTTTTCCTAAAGATGGGTATAGCAATTGCTTGTTTCTATTTATCAGGGACCTCCTGTGATTTCCCTGATTTTTATTCAATGATAGACAGCCACAGAGACACCAGATTGCTCCATCAGCACCCTCACCTGCATCCTACCTGGTCCAAATACATTTAACTTCTACAGAAGATCTGTTGTTTCCCAACTGTTAGCTGTCACACTCCTCCCAAACATTGGTAATACATGTAGAAATCAGGAACAAGGTTGTCCGTGAAGTCTTTGGCAAAAATGGCATTGGGTACTTCAGTGGTTTTTATGTTGTCCACCCTAAAGTTGTCTTCATGTTCAAAACCAGATCAGTTTTCGCTGAACCACCTTTCATTATTAGTGTATTTGTAGAATCCTCTTTACTTCCCTAGCCATTTCTTGTTCCGCTGGCTTTCTTGATTTTGTCCCTGAGTGCTTTTGTGATCTTCCTTAGCTGGCTGTCCATGTTTCCACTTCTTGCACACTGTCTTTTTTGCATTTTAGTTAATTAAGAAGTTCTTAACTCAGACAAGCAGGTTTTCTGTAAAAATTCCCAGTCTTCCTGCATAAGACAGTTGTTTCTTCTTGAGATTTCAATAAGTTCAGTCAATTTGATCTGAGCACTCCGCCTTTTAGGACAGCTTCCTAAAGGAAGGGTTTGCCTAACAATTTCCTAAGGAACACAAAGTCTGCTCTTCTGAAGTCCTAATTCTACTGCTTGCCTTCCTCTGAAACTGAAATTCAAACATCTTGTCATGACAATCCAAGTTGCCTTTTATGACTACTTTTGTCACCAACTGTCCCCTGTTTGTAACAGGTCAGGCAGAGGATGACCCATTCTTTGCCCCTCTATCATTTCTATTAGGAAACTGCCACTAACAGAGATTAGGAACTTCCTGGATTGCTTGTGCAAATTGTTGTCATCCTGACAGATATCTGGATGGCTAAATCCCACATGAGAACAAAGAGGATGAGCAGACTTGGGTTATTTGTTTGTCCACTTCCTCCTAGGTGGTCTGTAACAGATCCCAACCACATTTTTGTATTACGTCCCCCTCTAACCTTGACCCAGACATCCTAAGTAGACATGCCCTCAGTTTCAAACCAGAGTGATGAAGACACAGAGCTCCTTCACATATAGCATGAAACTCTCCTCTCTTCTTCCCTCCCTATCCTTCCTATACAGCAACCTGTTATTCGCTGTCAATGTGTTGTTGTGGCATGTGGAGAACCTCTGAGGGTGCAGGTTGGGAACACCAGCACCAGTGCCAGCCCATGGTTAGGTGCTGTGGGAATCTGAAAACGCCAATCAAGATTGCATATCCTCTACCCAATCTCTTGACGAAGTTGTCTGTCATACCAGAGAGACATCTATAAGAGACCTCAAGACACACTGCAGACAGAGAATGGGGAGATGTCACAGGCATCTGAGATGGAACAGAAGGAACACCCAGCCCTGCCCTAAGACAATGCACTGCAGAACTGGAACTGCCTCCCTGGCGTGCCCCAGCCTGCCCTGGCCTGTGCCATCCCATAGGACAGGGAAGTCTTATAATTAGTAGCACTGTGCATCCATCTGTGACGTAAGTATCCATGTCCAAGTCCACTTAGTTGCATTAAGTCACAACACCATCCACCCCCACAATGAATATAACTGAAAGCTCTCCTTACCAAGTTAGCAAGTGTTCACATTGGCATCATCCAGTAAGAAGAGCACATGTGAACTGTATGAGTCTGATACAAAAAACTTACTTCTGACCACCAGCCTCATTCATGTCTTTAAATTTCCACAGCTAGAACGAAGTACTGCTACACAAAGTAACACATTCGGTATATATAACAAAGAAAACTGACAAGAAACAAACAATGAAATATTTTAATTAAGTGCCAGCAGTATGAAAAAATGATCACAGAAAAGACTCATAAATATTTTGACTCTAGCCACAAAGATCAATTAGTCCAAGACTGGAAGTGAGTGGAAAGCAAATGGAAAGATGGGATATGCAAGAATACACAACTGCTCTATTTAGTCTAGGGCACTTGCACAGAAGTATGGAGCATTTAGGTATTATAAGTACAATGGGATTTTTTAATAGAAGAGAATTAACAGATGCTAGCTCAGTCATAAATTGTTAGGTCAGATTCTCTAAGGCAATAGGTCATCAAAAGTCTTACTAAATCTGGAAGCTTATGACTGAGAAATTTGTTTCCAATATTGGATTTCTGGAATTGGAGCTTAAAATTCTGGGAAGCTGAAACTGTGCAGGAACTAGTAATTTGCTTGGATTTAACTTCATGGCATTATAGTTGTGTACTAGAAGCTATAAACAGCATATTTTCAATCTGAAGAAATTCCCTTGGCTCATGATAATTTGTACAAAAATCTTTTTCTAATTGTACAGAAAAAAAAAGGTCACATGTTCAACACAGAAAATGACAATGATTGGACAGACTGCCAGAAAGGATGGGAACTGGTTGAAATGTATTAAGGGAACTGTTAAGGCTTTTTTCTTTTCCTGTATATATATTCAATGTTTCTGAAAAGCAGAAAATAGCAAACAAGGAACTCTGGTTACAAAATATTAATTAACGGCTTTAGAAAAACTAATCTGCAAGAAAACTACAGAGACTTTGCATTTAACTTACCTACTGGCAACTGGATAGTGCTCTAAATTTAAATGGAGAACAGTCCAACACAGAAGGTATCAAACTTTAGAGATCACTTCAAAATTTCCTTCCTTTCCCATATACATAAAGTCATACAATGTACCCTAAATCAATACACTGCTTCCCTGAGTCTTTATCTGTAGGAGTTCACACTACCTAACCTACACCACCCTTGTACCATAAGATCTAGAAAAGCCATCCTCATCCCTGTCCTACTAAGCATTTTCCCTAAATCCTTGACCTCCAGTCCTGTCCTACATTCTCTTAGTCACTTTTAGCTATAGTACTCTCAAAAAAGCCCTTCTATTCTTTCATCATGTGTTAATTTTCCTAAATTCCTGTACTCTGCATCTTCAAGGACTCCTTCCAGAAGATTGCTTTCATAGAAATTAAGCTTCATAATACTTTTGAGAAACATTAAATATTCAGGAACATTATGGACAGTCCTTTGCCCAAAAAGCAAGGAGAAATGTCTCACCGAGATAATGCTGAACACTGAGATAAGTTATTCAGAAGAGGTCCTTTTTCAATCCAGCCTCAGTCTCACTCACATGGAATTTGTTTCTTATGTTACACTTATTTGGTCCAGCAAAAAAAACTCCTTTGGGGAAAAATAAGTGTTAATGCTATCAAAGCATCCCAAAAAGGCAAGTGCTACCTTTACAACTTAAAATTCAATGTAACTTTAGAATTCTCTACAGCTGATTTTGGGCTAATTTTAACAGCTTTTCCTGTAAGGCTTTGTTTCACTTTTCTAAATTAGCTGCACCATGAAGGTGGCAGGCCATCACTGCTTAACAGCAGTTACTAGGCTTGTGAGGAGGAAACACAACTAATACAGACTGTGTTGTAACAGGCATTACAGCACCCAGGCAAGTCTGTACTCTCAACATTCTTCTTCCTTACCCTTCTGCACCCCTTCATCCCTCAATCATGACTTGGCTCGATATACCCAGACTGTCAGTCAGGCACTTGTGATGAGGACATACAGGAGGTAGCTCTTCTCTTTGGAGGTCTCTTCTTTACCATTGTTGCCTGTACTGCCACCAGCATCTTCCTCCACCAGCCTCTCAGAGTTGAGGAGCAGATTGCTCTTTATTCACCTCTGTGGCTTCTCTGTCAGAGACAGGCACAAGGACCTGGTCCCAGCCCTCTGAGGCAATCAGAGAAGGGAAAAGACAGAGCTGATAAATGAGGTATGCAATATGCACACCATGTAGAGGAAAGGAGAATGAATGATGTGTTACTGATTTGTTATTAATTTGAGCTGATTTTAATGATTTTTGATGATTTGGATTTAAATAAGAAATAATTTAGAGTAACTATATAACCAGTTATATACTGCTACAAAGTTCTTCAGTCCCAGGTTGAGGCCATGTAGACTAATGATAATCATTAACTAGATTTCTATACAAAGAATAAGACTCTTGATGAGGTACCATTATTAGACTGTCTGGTAAGGACGATTTATTGCCCTGTAGACCAGGTACTGTAAAAGTTACATTGTGAAAGGGCCTCAAAGCATGTTAAAATTGCACTGTAAGCCAAAAATCCTTGGGTCAAGGGCATTGGAGCGTCTTTCTTTTAGGTCAGTAGTCCGTGGTGGTCGCAAAAGCAGCCCCCTGACTCATTTCAGGACTCAAGTGCACATGACTGGAAAGAGGTGGAAATAAGAAAATGAATTATGGGAGTTAACATGTTTATGAATGAGAACTTGATTAATATGTATTACTGTATCCAATACATCCAATCATCATGTTACACGAGTTAGGCGTGCGTTGTTGGTGAGATGACTCCCCTGTGCACCCAGCCGTTAATAAAGGAATGTCTGCTTATCTACATCACATTGGTGTCGAAAAGTTCTTTTATCCGGTTTTGGTGACAGATGCATGGAGGTGAAGAAGAACCAAAGACATCATCACCATCTACTCAGCTTTCCTGCAGGCAAAAGAGGCAACAGCAGTGGGGATTTGCCTCTCATACCAACCCAAAAAATACTTTTCAAGTCTGTATGTTAGCAAGTATTGATGGCGAATTATATTGGCTTCTAGTAGGTTCCTGATTGCTGCAGCACTAGATTTTTTTTTTAGGATGCTGTTCTTTCCCTTTTTTGTTATTCGAAGCTTTCATTAAGAAATGCAAACTTCCAATTATGTTTTAAAATTATATATTGAAATTTGTATCATGAATGTTATACACATATATAAACTGTCACAAGTTTCTGAGAGGCAGACATTCATCTGACAAAATAAGGAAGTAAAATGGAAATTCTGACTTCAGTGTGAAGTATGGTCTGAAACACAATTCTACTACAGGCATCACTTACAGTCAATATACTTTTATATTTCCTCCAGCTGACTTGCGGAAAACAGACTCTACAACTTGAATAGAGTTATGCAGCAGGTATGTTTACTCCGGCGCCGGGGTGCAAGGGGATTTCTCCACAAAGCTTGCACACCCACCTCACATTTTACCAAAAACTCATAGAGTGTGGATATACATATTAATTGGATTACATAACACAAACATACATATGCATGAGTAAGGCTGGGTTAGTTCTAGAGGCTGGTGTCAGCAGTTTATGTTATCTTTGCAGCTGCGCATTGTCTCCTGGTGGGCGTCTTCAGGGATCTTTGGGAGGAAGGCTTGTAGTCTTTCTCACCTTGTACTTTTCCCCGGAGCATGCGCAGATTCTCTTGGCCAATTTCTTGAACAACAAAAATGTTTTTCAGCCAGTTTATTCATCCTATCTTATTTAGGGGACCAATGAAACTTCTACCATCCGTATATGGCTATCTTTACTCATTACCGAGGCCCAACTAGTTAGAGCACACCTGTTCCTCAAGGACAAAAACATGATATTTTTGCTGAACACTGCAGTTCTTGGTAGATTTTCACAGTAAACTGCTTTGTTTTGATGGACACAGTAGTCCTTGGTAAAATTCCACAGAACAGTCTGGGCAAGCAGGATTCTTAGCAATATTCAAAAATACTGTAAGTAATACTGTAACTTGCTATAAGTAAGTAAATAAGTTGCTAAGCAGTTTTCTATAAGTAAATAAGTAAATAAGTCTTAAAACAAGTAATCATTTCTCTGTATCACAGCCACAGAGAAAACTTATGCAAGATGTCCTCTCACTTTCCTCCTAAATCTCCTCTGATACAACATGATCTCTTACATAGGAAGAAGTAGGTATTACAATATTAATTTAAATGTGGCAGATAATTGTTAAAAGGTTGCAAGCTTCATTTTCTATCATAAAGTATTAGATTCAAACACATGGACCAGTATTCTCCCCTGACGTTAAAAGATTACTAATACATTACAATTTTAAAGGTACTTTCAACACTCCTGTGAGGCACATTTTTGGAATAAAATTGTACATAAGTATAGTTTGAATGTGTTCTTTTTTTCCCCCCTTTTCGTAAGTACTCTGCTAATCTACTTTAGGTGGAAAAGATGGATGTTATCACTCTAAGAACCTAATTTAGCAATGTCACCTGTCATCTGCCTCAGCTGGTTTTACTCATTCTATCTTATCTAAGAGAACCAATGGAACTTCTACCATCCATATATGGCTATCTTTACTCATTACCAAGACCCAACTAGTTAGAGCACATCTGTTTCCCAAGGACAAAAACATGATATTTTGCTGAACACTGCAGTTCTTGGTAGATTTTCACAATAAACTGCTTTGTTTTGATGGACACAGTAGTCCTTGGTAAAATTCCACAGAGCAGTCTGGGCAAGCAGGTTTCACTGTAAGTAAAATTGTAAGTTGCTATAAGTAAGTAAATAAGTTCCTAAGCAGTTTGCTATAAGTAAATAAGTCTCAAAACAAGTAATCATTTCTCTGTATCAATTCCCCCCTTTTTTTTCCCTAAGCAAATTCTTTTGCAGTCAAAAGGGTTTAATTATATTTTACTACTCTTTGTAAGGTCCATATCTGTTTTGTTAGGTTCTCCAATTTACACCAAAGATAAACTTTACTGTCGTTAATATTGTTGTGATTATTAGCAATATCAATATTGGGTGAGTCAGTATATTTAAGATTTTGGTAGCTGATAGGGAATAGCCCATAAACACATCCCACCAATAGTGTTCTCCATCTGATTTCACTCGTTTCATGATTTGATGTATTCTCTCTGTATCATGCTGAACAATAATTAAAGTCTTTTGTCCACTTTTGGACCTGTTCATCAATCTTTTTAAATTTTCATGATGCAAAAGTTTTCTTACTAGGGTCAGATCCATTCCAATAGGAGTGGGCTGCCAATCTTGAATTAACTCATAATTAGATCGTAACAACTGATAAGTTGTGAGAGGAACAGTATAATTGAAATCACACCCTGTAAGACTAACGAAATTGAATCATAGAATCATAGAATCATTTAGGTTGTAAAAGACCTTTAAGATCATAGAGCCCAACCATAAACCCAGCAGTGCCAAGTCCATGTCCCTAAGTGCCACATCAACACATCTTTTAAATACCTCCAGGGATGGTGACTCAACCACTTCCCTAGGAAGCCTGTTCCAATCCTTGACAACCTTTCCGTATTTTTCCTAATATCCAGGCTAAATCTCCCCTGGAGCAACTTGAGGCTGTTTCCTCTTGTCCTATCGCTTGTTATTTGGGAGAAGGGACTGACACCCACCTTGCTACAACCTCCTTTCAGGTAGATGTAGAGAACGATAAGGTTTCCCCTCAGCCTCCTTTTCTCCAGGCTAAACAACCCCAGTTCCCTCAGCCGCTCCTCACAGGACTTGTTCTCTAGACCCTTCACCACCTTCGTTGCCCTTCAGACATGCTTCAGCACCTCAATGTCTTTCTTGTAGTGAGGGGCCTAAAACCGAACACAGTACTCAAGGTGTGGCGTCACCAGTGCTGAGTACAGGGCAACAATCACTTCCCTAGGCCAGCTGGCCACGCTATTTCTGATACAAGCCAGAATACCATTGGCCTTCTTGACCACCTGGGCACACTGCTGGCTCATATTCAGCCGGCTGTTGACCAACACCCCCAGGTCCTTTTCTGCCAGGCAGCTTTCCAGCCACTCTTCCCCAAGCCTGTAGCATTGCACGGGGTTGTTGTGACCCAATTAAGCATAAAATTATTAATTAAGCATAAAGAATACAGAAGATAATGTAGTAATCACACTTATCTAGGTTACGTTTGGCAGGTTTTTTAGTACCTAGGCCCATGTACCCAAAAGGGAAAGTCACCTGCATTTGGCTCACTAAACTAAAAATATGATGCAGCTGAAAATATTGCTGACAACAGCTGTAAACAGTACTAGGGTAACTTTTTGGATCTGTTTGTATCAAAATGTGTATGACAACAGAGCAATGATCATTTTAATTCTCCAAATCCTCTTTCTTACACTATTACAGAACTGTTTTATTTGATAAGTGGACTGAAAACATTCAGAAATACATAAAATTTGGCTGTGGTTGGGCAAATAAAAAAAAAAAAAAAACAAAGACATCTCAACACACACTTACTATTCAGAAATCTCCACACTTGGCAAATAAAACTCACCAAACCTGTACATTCAAGGAAAGGTTGTGCTAATTGAAGTAATGAATGTTTGATGAAGTAAAGGAAGTAATGAAGAGCTTCTTCAAAGGTATGAAAAAGAGGGTAAGATGTGTTGCTGAACACCAGTCTTCCTCTAGCACTAAAGAAAACAAAAGTGTGCAGAAAGAAGTTTATACTGAGTCTTATGATAAAAGTACTACTTTAAACTGTGTGGGAAACATGTATATGAAGGATTGCAGAAGAGATGTGGGGACACATTTACATCACTTACAGGAATGCTGATGCACACCAATGTATCTGTTCCCTTGTTCTTTTTCTGTGAACACTACATTTAGAGCAGAGGGGATGTTTTCTTGTTTGGCAGCCATCACTAGCCCAGCAGAGATAAGCAGAGGTTACAGATCTGACTGTAGTTAGGAAAATATCATCCTTAATAGAAAACACTGCACTTATACTAAAATGCTAGTTGTGTTTCCCCCTTACAAAGTGTGGTACTTAGCACCTCACATTTTAAAAGGGAGAAAAAAACAAAAAAGCTAGCCCCACAGTGCTGGCAGAAACCAGCACCCCCAAAGGAGCAAATCTAGGTTACAGTGAGTATTTGCTTACAAGACAACGTAAGAAATGGTGCCTGCATTCCACACATTCGAATGATTACTTGTATCTATTATAAGCTCATCTACTTGTACAAAGTCACACAGGCTTCTTAAACAAATACATCCCATACCCATGTAAATTATACTAGTCTCTGGGGTTTCATTAGGGTGAATCTCAAATTGGCAGACGTTTTGTTTGGTGTCCAGACAAATGTCATGTTGTCGTATATTATAACAGTTGCTAAATTCATTTCCTATAGATTCTTTCCCATAAGGCCTGTATGTCCAAAATAAGCATCTGTCCAAGGCCATTCCCAAGCACTTGTTAAATTACAGTTCAGCAAAATTATAAGCACCCATACCCATATCACCGTTTTTGGATGCGAAGCTTTAGCGGTCCCACAGGTGTCGATTCCCATTTTGGCTTACGGGCTTTCTTCACCCTGGTGTGGTGTATCCACGATGTCTGTTCCTTAATCTTTATTGCTGTATGGGAAGTTAGTAACACCTGACACGGAGCTTCCCATTTAGGTTCCAGAGGTGAATCTGAAAAAGATCTGATATAGACATAATCACCAGGTTTAATGTTGTGTACAGGCCCATCCAGACATCGAGCCCTGGTCCCCAGGACCAATTTCTCTATTTCTCGCAGCTGCTTTTGTAGACTTATAACATAATCTGTTAGTATTTCATCTCCAACCTGGGTTGATATTCCTGCTTGTATCATATATGGTCTCCCATATACTATTTCAAAAGGACTTAATCCCTCCTTAGTTCTGGGTTTGGTCCTGATTCTTAGAAGGCCTAAGGGCAATGCTTGGGGCCAGGACAATCCAGCTTCCTGGCCTAGTTTTACTATTTGTTGTTTGATTAAATGATTCATTTTTTCTACTTGACCACTGGCTTGTGGATTGTACGGTGTATGTAATTATGTAATTGCCAGTCTATTTCTAAAAGTTTACTAACCTGCTGGACAATTTTTTTGCCACAAAATGTGATCCCTGATCTAAGGATATTGTTGCTGGAACCCCAAACCTTGGTATTATTTCTTGTAACAATATCTTAGTTACTTCTCTGGCTTTATTAGTTCAGCAAGGGAATGCTTCTGGCCACCTGGAAAAGGTATCTGTCAAGACCAAAAAGTATTGAAACCCCCTTTTCTTGGGAGTTCAGAAAAATCAATTTGTATCTTACCATCTGGAACCAAAGACTGCACTTCTACTTTACCTTCTTTACCACTCTTTTGGCCTCATGATCTGCCATAGCGTTGCCAAGTTCGTGGGTGGAACTTCCTCTTTGGTGATCCTTACAATGCATTATAGCCACCTTTTCAGGTAGCTGCACTGCTTCCAGGAGTTTGAGGATTTCTTTGGCATGCTTTATATGTTTTCCCTGTGCAGACAGGAGTCCTCTTTCTTTCCACACTGCCCCATGAGCATGGACCACTTTGAAAGAGTATTTAGAGTCCGTTCATATATTCATTTTTATACCCTTGGCCATTTCTAGTGCCTGAGTTAAAGCTATTATTTCTGCCTTTTGTGCTGAGGTATTTGCAGGAAGAGATTTAGACTCTATTACCTGATCTTCGGTGGTTATCATGTATCTTGTCTTGTGTATACCTTTTCAGAACAAACTGCTCCCATCTGTATACCAGGATTCATCACCCTCCTCTAATGGCTCCTCTTTGAGGTCTGGCTGGCAGGAATAAACTGCTTCAACCGTTTCCAGGCAGTCGTGTGTCACAGGTTCTCCCGTGGTTCCACTAAGAAAAGAAGCTGGACTGACAATATTAGTAAATTCTATTTTTATATCATCTTGTTCCTCTAGGAGGGCTTGGTATTTCAGGTACCTTTGGGGTGAAAGCCAGTGTCCTCCCTTCATGTTGAGTACTGCAGACACTGTGTGGGATACTAGTACTGTGATTTTCTGGCCCAATGTGAATTTTCGTGTTTCTTGGATATTTAGAACTACTGCTGCTACTGTTCTCAGGCAATTAGGCCATCTCTTGCTTACCTCATCAAGTTGTTTATAGAAGTATGCCACTGCCCTTCTATCTGGTCCCAAATTTTGGGCCAGGACCACTAGGGCTGTTCCCTGTTTCTCGTGGGAGAATAACCAGAAAGGCTTAGTGATGTCTGGTAAACCCAAAGCAGGGGCATCTATCAGCTTCTCTTTTAGCTGACAGAATGCTCTGTTCACCCCTCCATTCTAAATGAGGGTTTTCGGATTTGATTTTAATAGTTCATAAAGGGGTTTTACCATGAGTCCGTAGTTATATATTCACAGGCGACACCATCCGGTCATTCTTAGGAGCGGAGCTCTTTAGCTGTCTGTGGCCGAGGGGTCTGACAGATGGCCACCTTCCTTCCAGTTCTAGGGTCCGTTGACCAGCTGTAACCTCGTATCCAAGGTAGGTTACTTGCTGCTGAGCTACTGGGGCTTTCTGCAGAGAGACTCGATAGCCATTAAGTCCCAAAAAACTTAATAAACTAATAGTCCATATTATGCACATTTCTTTAGTCTCTGTGGCTATTAATAAATACTCTACACACTGCAGAACTTTCCCGATTCCATGTGGTCGCTCCCATTGCTCCAGGTCTTTAGCTAGTTGGTTTCCAAAAAGAGTGGGGCTATTTTTAAACCCCTGGGGTAGCACAGTCCATGTTAATTGCATCTTCCTTCCGGACTCTGGGTTTTCCCATTCAAATGCAAACAATAACTGACTACTTTTGGCACTCAAAGGCAAGCAAAAGAAGGCGTCTTTTAGGTCCAGTACGGTAAACCGAGACAATTCTGGTACTAATCTAATTAATACTGTATATGGGTTTGCTACAACAGGATGCAAATCTCCTCCTCTCTTATTGCTATATACTCTCTATGCTCTGTCCAACAAGGTCTCCAAATTCCCACTCTCTGGCTGTTTCAGCTTCTGCAACTTCTTTCGAATGTCATGTGCTAATAATGACGCTAACTGTTGTATTCCCACCTCTGATCCTGGATCTAAGGGTGTGTGTCGCCTCACGGTATCCCAGAGCTTCTCCAGCAATTCTGATGGAGTATCTTTAGGTCCCTGTGTATAGGGCTGCACAGTTAATTGCCTTCGGTATAGCCTGCTCCATGCCCCTTACAATCCAATCTCTATATGCATTACCAATCTCATATGGGCTCCTCTGTTGGGGTCCCAGTGTGGGTGTTTTATTAGAAACTGAAAATGCTTGGTCACCCCAACAGAGTCGCTGCAATACCCCTTCGCTGCACTTTTCCAAGTTGCAAGATCAAAGGAAGTGAACGGGACTTTTATTCTGACAGGGCCCCCCCTATCCGGCCCTGCGGCCTCTCTCAGAGCAGCTGGCACCACCGCTGGCTTCTCCCCAGATACGGGGCTGTGAGGCAGGGAGCCTGGCTCTGGCTCTTCCAAACTTTCACTCTCCTCCTGCTGGCTTCCTACCAGTGGTTTAGGTAAATCCTTTATTTCGGCCCCTTTCGCTCTCCCTTCCTTCTTATTTTCTTTTTCCAGTGCCAGCACTAGTGGATCTCATGGGGGTGCCAGGCCACAGTCTGTTTGATATTCAGGATGGTCTTGGAGGGTGAAAAACATGTCTGCATAGGAGACTTCATCCCTCCTTAAAACAGCATCACTTGTAGCAGAGTGTTATAATTCAAGGACCCATTAAGGGGCCATTTTCCCCCTCATCCAATTTATATAGGGGCCACCACTGATTGCAATATTTGATTAGTGTCTTTTTATTCACACTTGCGCCTGGAGGTCCCCTATCTTCTTCCAGCGTTTTAAAATACAGCCTAGGGGACTCTTTTTGACTATTCCCCCACTCTGGCCGCTTCCCATCTCGTCTACTTTACCTTAAAACGCTACCCGATTAAGCTGACAATATTCCCCTCAGGCAGATGGTACAAGGGTGCACTCTCCCCACAGAGTGTGCACCTAAATTCAAGACAACAATTAACAGAGAATTACTGCCTTCTGCTAGAGGAGATATTTCACCTATGACACTTAAAACACTGAGCATGAACAAACAGGCAGCACCAGTGACCCAGTGGGCGGGCACTAGGGCGCTCTGTACTAAGGAATGTTCAGTCGTCCTGCATTACCGCCCACTGGTACAGAGTCTGCCCTCCACTTCGCTCCTCTCCGGCCGCTTCCCTCGCGGGATAACGGAACTGCAGATCAGAGAACTCCGCACTCCACAGCTGCAGCTGGGCTGCGTCTCACACCCGCAGAACAATCACACAACCACACAAAGAGGCCTCTTACATTTATTACTCACACAACATAAAATGACAAATACTACAAACATCAAAATACCAATTACAACAATTGCTAAATCATAAAAGTCATAAATCAAAGCCAAAAGCATAAATCATATACCATGAGCTGTTTGACATTTATCATTTACCACAAATTCACACCTGATCGATATTGACTAAATTATTATAAACGGTACCAGATTTTACATTTGATGGAAACATGGCAATGCCACACCACTCCTGTACCCCCATACTAGGAGTACCCCAGTTGACCTAGGATACCAATGTGGTCAGTGTTGAAACTACTCTGTCACCCACAGGCCCACTACCACTCTACTTGGGGACTTGAACCCCAACCCCAGGGGCGAGCACAAAGACTCTTTACCTCGTGTAGGACATCTCTCACGACTTACAGGTCTCCCCATTCTCCAACATACCTGATCCACCGATAGATGTTCCTTGTCTGCCCCTGCCAATATCGGGACAGCGAGGGAGGTTCTCCGAGAAAGAAACCTTGGGGCACGCCTAGAACGTCCCCCTCTCAGCCGGTCCTGCAGCCAGACAGTGAGGGTCCCATCTGGGGTGCCAACTGACTTGTGGAAAACAGACTGTACAACTCGAATAGAGTTATACAGCAGGTATGTTTACTCTGGCGCCGGGGTGCAAGGGGATTTCTCCACAAAGCTTGCACACCCACCTCACATTTTACCAAAAACTCATAGAGTGTGTATATACATATTCATTGGATTACATAACACAGACATACATATGCATGAGTAAGCTGGGTTACTTCTAGAGGCTGGTGTCAGCAGTTTATGTTATCTTTGCACCTGCTCATTGCCTCGTGGTGGTCATCTTCGGGGGTCTTTGGGAGGAAGGCTCGTAGTCTTTCTCACCTTGTTTTTTCCCCCCGGAGCATGCGCAGATTCTCTTAGCCAATTTCTTGAACAACAAAAATGTTTTTCAGCCGGTTTACTCATCCTATCTTATTTAAGGGAACCAATGAAACTTCTACAATCCGTATATGGCTATCTTTACTCATTACCGAGGTCCAACTAGTTAGAGCACACCTGTTCCTCAAGGACAAAAACATGATATTTTGCTGAACACTGCAGTTCTTGGTAGATTTTCACAGTAAACTGCTTTGTTTTGATGGACAGAGTAGTCCTTGGTAAAATTCCACAGAACAGTCTGGGCAAGCAGGATTCTTAGCAATATTCAAAAATACTGTAAGTAATACTGTAACTTGCTATAAGTAAGTAAATAAGTTGCTAAGTAGTTTTGCTATAAGTAAATAAGTCTCAAAACAAGTAATCATTTCTCTGTATCATTACTGACAGGTAACACCTCCAAATATGTATCAAGAATAATAAATAAGAAGTGTTATAAACAAACAAGTGTTCTTCATAATTTGTTTAAATAGAAGTCAACTTTTACCCAAATATGGTCTGCTCTTCATTTCTGTCTTTCACTCAGTGTGTCTTTGAAGACAGAGATTAAGGAAAGATAAAAACATTTCTTAAAGTCCAATTTTAAAGCTGTGCTTTCTGACACCCTGATTCATGGGTGTAGGTTGTATATGAAAACATTTTTAACTCACTTTTATGTTGAAAACCAGTCAGGTATTAAACTATTCTTTTAACATCATTATCTGTTCTAGGATTACAGTAGAATTTGATACTTTGTGCATCTAAGCTTATGAGTTTTAATGTAATTTATGTGTGTGTGATGCTGAGAATCTAACCCTTTGAGGTTTGAGTTTATGAACAGTCCACGCAGCTCCAAGCGGAAAACCGTGGTATCATTTTACAGAGGAAATAAATAAATCAGTTACAGAAATCCATTTTAACTGTTGTATTTTTATTGTTCCTAAACCAAACCTTTTTTGGAGATGTTTACAACACAAGAAAAACTGCAGAGACTTTATTTTTGGTTTGATTTTTTTTTCCCCCTCCAGTTCACAAAAGTCATCTTTTGGGAGTGCACTAAAGCCCTAAACAGTATACTTCTCCACTGAGGCAACATATTGAATTCTTGATGCTTTTGCAAGAATGAATGCAAACAAGCAAAACACAAAAGTTTCAGAAACAAGCAAACATAATTTTAAGATGTAAATAATCATGCAAGCCAAGAGAATACTCATGCATGTGGAAATTCTTGACAAATTTCTGGCACCTAATGAAACAGTCGTGAACATAAATCTCTAAAACAGATACATCAGATTTTTAAGAAGTAATTAAAGTGGTACTGTTTACTTTGAGGCCCCAACCTCCAACTCTTCTCAACAGCAGACATCCTACATGCTTTCAGCATCAAGAAACAGCCACAGGCCACTCACACTTTTAGAGAATAGTCAGTGCTTCCAGGAAGGGACAGGACTACTATGGGGGCATCAAGGATGCGTATCATGTGGACATATTTTGCCAACAGTAGCACATCTGTGCAGGTGAGTCTCTGTGTACAATGAAGCAGCCCACAAAAGAAATGAGCAGCTGTCATGAGAACAATTAATATATCACGTTCACTGTGGCTCTTTCTACTGGGGCCTTTTTGTCCTTTTGCTCATCACTTGGCCAGGACAGCTGTGATTTATGGGGGACAGAGCAGAAGATTTTCAGGAAGCACTGCAGCTGACAGTGTCTGGTAGCAACACTTTTTTACTTCAACCGAGACACAGTGTGCCTCTAGGAAGTTTACAATGTCTCTGTGACAGAGGAAGGGGCTGCAATGTTCCATAGGCTCAAAACATGTAGAAACCACAACTTTAGATCAATTTAGTTAAGAAAAAAATAATCAGGGGACTGTGATAGAAGGTCACATATAACAATGCACGATACAAATTATGAGCCCTTCCAGTTTTCATCTGTAGGTAAACAGCCTAGATTCTGCTGGAAGCTGTTGGATGTAAAAATAAATGTGAGAGTAATGAAAGAAAAATACTGTTCACTGGAATACTAGAAGACACTGATGTAGATGAAAACCTTCCAAAGAAACATTTGTTCAGACCAGTAATAAGAACTCATTTTAAAATCTTTAAACCAATTTATTGCTGCTATAAACTACTGAATTTTTTATAGTTGTATATAAAATGATTTCTTCTTTGAAACAAATTAAAGTAGCTTGTCTACCCTCAGCAATTTGCCATTATACTAAAAGCAGACTGTACTGGCAACCCAGTTTTACAAAAGCACTGTAAGTGACCAACATTTATTGTTAACTTTTATATTTCTCCTGCTTAAAATAAGAAAGCAAAACACAGAGTGCATAAAATGCTGAGATTTTATTAGCAAATATCACCCCAATCTATTCCAAAAAGAATTTAAACTTATGTGATATATTCCTAAGTATATGCTAATGATTTACAATAAAAAGCATGAGATATTTTTTGTTGCAGTATTCTTTTGTCCTCTTAATTGCTTCATGTTCTTGAGCACAAGAAATTGATCCTGGCACTACCAGAGCCTTTTGGTATTACAAGGACAAAAGGTAACAAACAAACATGAAAATATAATATGAATAAACAAACATGAATATATAATACTAAACATGATGAGATTCCTCAGTCCCTTCAAGGCATTTTGTCAAAAACTTACACAGAAATACAATCAATTATTTTAATTATGATAAACATCTTGTGCAGGAGTACCATGACAAGAACACCATAGAATTGTTCTACTTCAATGGTACTAGATACAGTAGTCTCTGGCTCTGTAATTGCACATGTACAGGAAGAGCCATTCCATGTCTCTTCTGGGGTACATCTCCTTGCACCACCAGAATACCATTCAAAGCCTGATTTTAGGCAGTATTTTCTCAAACTTTGGAAATATTCCTTACCTTCAGATTCTAGATACCATTTTTACATCCAGGAAATCATACTGTCTTTGTCACAAAGTTTTCTTTAAATACAATAGCTTTATTAGTTTGGTCCACAGCTAATGTACACATTTAAAATAACAATTATGTAGACCAAAATAGCTAAATTTTTAAAGGCATCTACCTAAAGAGGCACTCAGCTGCATTCTAAAAAGCATTCAGGGACCAAGCTCCAGCTGATCATACATAAATGTAAAATGCATCACTTTTTCTTTTTTTAGAAAAGTTATATATGTGGTTTTTTACAAAATGTATCTGTAAATCCTTTGCAGAGTATATTCTTCTGCAAACCATTGCCACAGCTCATCGTTACTTAGTTTGCATATTATCATGGGAAGAGTCATTAAAAGAAAAGGGACAGATTAACCTATGGGCTTCTTTTAATTGATTGCTTGAAAAGATTTACGATCTATGCAAGGGTAAGTATAGATATATTTGGACAATGATGTCCTCAGATAGCATAAATAATAGTGACTAGAATGTGGTTTGGAGACCAATAGAACTGGATAGTGCTATTCAGGGTTCAAGAGCTTAATAGGGCTTATATGGGCAGAGAACAGTTTGTACGTGAGTGGCCTCCTATCAGAGCAGAGAAGCATGGTCCCTTCTGGTTTCTTTATTTCTCAAGATCACCTGAAAGTTGTTCCACAAGGACTTTGTAAAAGATGACATCTACAGACTGATAGGTCTGAGGGAGAAAGAAATAGATGTGTTCTATACTGTGCCATTTATCTCTACCAGTATCAGGAAGCACACAAAGGCATTTTAGTTGAACTAGCAAAACAAGAAAAAGAAAGAATATACAGAGCTCCTAAGTGCCTTTCTCCGAATTACCACTTCATTTCCTGATGAAAAGGCCCCTTCCCAGGCATCCTTGACACTCACATAATCTTGCAAAGTAATTTCTCCTATTTTAAGCAACTAAAAAAAATGGCCAATTTTGTTTCTCTCAAAGGTGAAAGTCAAGTAAGCTCAATTAATTTTAATGGACAATTTAGTAGTCTCAGGGTCTTTCACTGGCACTCAAGTTCTTTCACCTTTTGCGTGTAGGATATTAAAGTGAATGTTCATTACTTCTTTTGTAAGTGAAAAAAGTTACACAATTTACACACGGAACGGGGGAATACAACCCTAAAACACCTCTTTCATAAGCTGCTGTGTATCAGGATGATTGCAGAATGTCACCATTTGTTTCTAATTCTCTTTCCTGTCTTTGGCTCCAAGCAATAAATTAGACAACAATTACTAACAGGCAGGTACACTTAAAAAAACTTAAATATGACTGTCAAATCAATTTCCACATGCAGGCTCAAAGTTACGTCACATTTCATTGAAGAACTACCCTATAGCTCTCTCAAAACAAATTTTTGCTTACAAACTTGAAGTTTATTTATACCTTACTTGAATACTAAACAAATTTATGCATTCCAATGACTAAAAAAACCCCAAAGAAATCTACAAAGACTTCAGTAATTGTCTTTTGTTCAAAATAATTAAAGAACACTAATTGCTGTACTTTGATTTCTATTCTGAAAATTGAAAGACTATCTTACCTTGCTGAAATAAGAGCACTTGCTTCTCATTTTGGAAGAAACTTCAAAAAACAACTTTCCCTAGCCATACACCGCTAGAACCCTCAGTTTTAAGAAGGATAGTTTCGCAAATATAGACATTAAAAAATTAGAATATTAAGTCATGCCATAGTCTTCACTGACCAAAACAATCCCCCTTTTTACCCTCACACTTTGCAGCTGACATACTGTTTGCCATGCATTTGTCACCACATTTCCCTGAGCAAGTATCCCAGCACTGTTACACCTTACAAAGTCCATGCATCACTGACATTTCTTTAGGACAGTTTAACATCAATGACTGACATTCTAAAAAATATTTCTCCTTGACTTTTGAATATAACACTTTCCGCAGTCATAAGCCACTGTGCTGGAAGGCAGTTGTTTGGACTTGTCAGGAAGAAATATACCTGAAGGGAATTCATAGGGAAGAAGAAGTCTGATAGATAAGGCGGGTGCAGGGACCTCAACCAGTCAAACTCTGTCAAACTTATAAACCATGGAAAAAGCTAATCAAGAAAATTTACTCACATGCTTCCTTCAGCACCTCCAGCAAAAACTGTTGTTCAAAGCATCTGAAACAATATTCCCATAAAAATTGTGATTTTTCAAGGGGAAGACATATAGATGACAGTTAAATGGCACACATGCTATTTAAATCAGTTTCACCCTTTCCAAATTGTCTCATGGTTTGTGTGACACAAGACCTTGAACTTGTTTTCCCAACTAAGAAAACAGCTAAACTTAATAGTTCGTTAACTAATCACTGTTGAAATTATCTGTATGTGATTTTACATGACCTGATATGATTGACAAACTGAAAAGCTTAAGGCTCTGGGACATCAAAATAAGTCTCCAGAAATATTATGGTACAAGGCTTCATTGCTGCTCTGGCATTTTATCCATTTCCTTCTACACTGTAACAAATGAAAAAGAGCTCACTGCCAGTGTGGATTTCCTCTCCTTCTATATGCACATCTGACCCCTGAAAGCCATGCTGTAGTTTACTGTTCACAAAGAATGCGCTAAAGAACATAATCTAATAATGGACACTAACTATTAAAGGATTATTTTACCAGACACATGTGACAAGTGTAATATACATTATGGCAGATTCACTCTGTACAAAGCATTAATCTAAGTCAGGGTCCTGTCTCTGAGGTTCATGAATGTCCACTAGCTTCGTAACGTATCAACTATTCCACCACCTTTGGTTGTGGTTCTGCTGATCTTTCCATCACTTGACCTCAATGAAGTAAAAAGTGTAGTCTGTGTCTTCAGGCCCTAATTATTTTTCAAATCCTCCTTTTGCTTATCTTTCCTTAACCATTTCACAAAACGCTTAATATAGGAAAAGCTTAGCAGGTCACAAAGCTGGCACCTCATCACCAGATCCTTAACGTCTGGCCATTACAACTGAGAAAATGAATATCCCATACTAGCTCGACCTACGAAAGTTATCTTCAAGCTTTGAAAGCCAGAATACGGCCCAACAGGCAGAAAGCAGAGCAGGCTGCTGTGGATGCCACCGTCTGCAGCCACCCCACCCCACCTACCCAGCCAGCACACGCAGCCCCTGTCCCGCAGACGCCCGCGGGGCCCCCCGGGGGCGGCGGGAGGAAAGTGGGCCCCTTAAGCAGAAGTTTGCACACTGCAGGGTCTACAACTCGGTCCCCGGCGGGCGTGGGGAACCAAAACTCCCTCCCACCTACCCGCGCTCTGCCTCCCACGCAGCCCCACTCCGCCCAGCTCTATCTCACCGCAGCCGAGAGCAGGACTAGCTGTCCGGCTCTTCCATGGCAGCGTCGGGCGACAAGTGCTTCCGCTTCCGGCGGCCGGATGGTGGCATGGCCCGGCAGCATTTAGGCTGCGCCGGGCGGCAGGAGTCATAGGTACCCGCGGCGGGCAGGAGGAGAGGGAGACATGTGGCCGCCGCCGCTGCTCTGGCTGCTGGTGGGGCTGCTGCTAGCTGCCTGTTGCGGGGAGGCTGTGGCGGCAGCCCTTTTCCTCCAGAGTGCTGCCACCTCCTCCTCGCGTCCCACAGAGGTGGCCGGCGGGGGCGCCACGCGAAGCAGCAGCAGCCGCCTGGCCGAGGTATCGGCACCGCCCGAGCAGGGCCAGCCCATGACCCAGCGCGCCCTGTCCGTGCTGGTAGTGGCCAGCGCCGCCCTCATCGTTTACTTCGTGATCCGGACCGTGCGGTGAGGGCGGGGGCCGCGCCCGGTGGAGCGCTGTCGCGGGGAGCGGGCGGGCGAGGGAGGCGCTGCTAACCCCTTCCGGGACACCGTGTGGAAGCAGCGCACCGCCGAGGGGCTGAGGCTGGCCCTACTTATACCAGCGCCGCGCCGGGCCCGGCCGGTTGTGTTGGCTGTCATGGTCCACTCAGCTGCTGGCTGACTGAGGGCCAGCGTGCAGGGCCGGTCTCCGCTGCCTGCGGAAAGTGCTGGTGACTGAGACATCTGGGAAACTCCTGGTGCTGCCTCCCTGCCACATGTGGGCGGAAAGGTGCTTGATCGGGCTCCACTCACAGCAGGGATGCCACTCATCAGTGTCGGGCCTTTTCTGTCTCCCTCCTGTTGCCTTCAAGTGGACTTGTCACTACTGACATGTCAGTCCACCTGAATTTAATTTTATACATTCTGTGGGTTATTTTTGTCCCATTTGCAAACTTCAGTCTCACTGAAGTACCGAATTTGTCTATCTTCTCTTTATCAGTAAACATCTTTCATGTTTTCTTTTTCAGTAAACTTAGCTATTTTGCACTTTCTTAAGGAAAGGGCCCTTAAAAAGCTTGTACTACCAGTGAACTGCCTTCATGTTTCTCATGAAAACTATTGGCTGCATAACTGCATATGCTTTTACAGTTAATGACAGTGTTTGTCACTGTGTTTTGTTGTCCTTGCGATTTTACTTGCTCTCTTGCATGCTTAACCTGTGAACATTTCTGCACCAGGCCCAAATGTGTGATTATGCATGAAGCACATTCATTATGCATCAGATTCTCTATGTACTTTTCATTACAGTTAGATATACTGGTGGTTAGTGTGTCCAGTACCTTCATAATTTATTCGAGAAATGTGGTTGAAAGATGGTCTATGTGGAGCACTTACTAAGACATGAAGTGCAAGTAAACTAGGATATCCTGATTGCTCCATAGCTCCTACAGATTACTCTTAAGGAGTCTTCAGTCCTATTTTCATTAGAGTGCATATCTTGATGATATCATATCTTAAAGGAAACAGCATAATCTTTTAAGCATGTGAAAATGGACAAGAGTACTTCTCAGTGTTCCTGTTCCTCCTAATAGGAGCCTGTTGGATGTGGAGTTCTGACAAGTACTATGGAAAGGCCAAATAAATAAGTAAAAGCCTCTTACTGCAGGAGCTGGAGAAGGAAGTTCTTGTCTACTGCCATTATTTTCTGGATAAGTGGCAATTCTTTGATATTCTGGTTTTGGCACTAGGAAGGTTGCTGTTCTGCATGTTAAACCTCATGTTACTCTGTAATTCTGCATCTTTCTGTTGCGTCTTGCTTCTGAAGTTTGGAATAGATGAAGCATATGCTTTTCAATTTGAGCTTGTGACTGAAATATTTTTGGCAATGGTTGTATAAGAATTTTAAGGGTTAGGTACAAACATACTAACTTTTGAAATATTTTCTTGGGATGAAACAATGTATATTGTTATCAGACATAAAAACTTCAGGGCTTTTTACAAACTTTCAACTAGATCATCTACCTAGCTTATGAAGGGAAGGCAGTGGATGTAGGTTTTCTGGATTTTAGTAAGCTTTTTGATACCATCCTCACAGCATCCTTCTGGATGAGCTGTCTAACTGTGAGATGGGTAGGTATGTGGTGCACTGGGTGGTGAACTGGCAGAATGACAGGGCTCAAGGTATTATAGTGAATGGGGCTACATCTGACTGATGGCCAGTCACCAGCAGTATTCCTCAGGGCTCAATTCTAGGACCAGTTCTGGTCAATATTTTTATCAGTGATTTAGAGGTAGGAGTTGAATGCACCATTAGCAGTTTTGCTGATGATACTAAACTGGGCGATGCTGTTGACTCTCTTGAGGAACAAGAGGCCTTGCAGAGGGATCCAGATAGATTGGAGCATTGGAGATGATTAATGGGATGAAATTTAACAAGTCCAAATGCTGGATTCCGCACCTAGGGCAGAGTAGTGCCCGCACAAGTGTAAATGGGTAGAGGAGCGGCTGGAGAGCAGCCCTGCAGAAAGGGATTTGGGTGTGCTGGTGGACAGCAGGCTCAAAATGAGTCAGCAGTGTGCCCTGGCAGCCAAGAGCGACAAACCTCTGCATCCAGGGGTGCATCAAACACAGCACAGCCAGCCAGTCAAAAGAGGTTATTATCCTGCTGTATTTAGTGATGGTGTGGCCTCAACCTTGAGTGTTGTGAGCAGTTCTGGGCCACACAATTTAAGAAGGATGTTTAGGTCTTTGAATGTAAGCAGAGGAAAGCAACAAAGCTGGTGGAAGGGCTGGAAGGCATGTCCTGTGAGGAGAAGCTAAGGACTGGGCTTGTCTAGCTTGGAAAAAAGAAGGCTGAGGGGTGATGTCATTGTTATCTACACCTTCCCGAGGGGGGCGGAGTGCAGAGGGAGGTGCTGATCTGTTCTCCCTCATATCCAGTGATAGGATGCATGGGAATGGTTCAGAGCTGCACCAGGGGAGGTTTAGACTGGACATTAGGAAGCATTTCTTTACCAGCAGGGTGGTCGAACACTGGAACGGGCTTCCTAGAGAGGTGGTTGATGCCTGATACCTCTCAGCATTTAAGAGGCATTTGGACAATGCCCTGAATAATACACTTTAACTTTTGGTCAGCCCTGAATTTGTCAGGCAGTTGGACCCAGATGGTCATTGTAGGTCCCTTCCTACTGAAATATTCTGTTCTGTTCTATTCCATTCCTTAATATATACACACCCTTCTGCTTCATTTATTCAGAGGAAAGATCTGTAACTTTAAAATAAAAAATAATGTTTTTCAAGTTCTGTTAGAGACTTTACCTGGAAAATCTAGGTACTCTGTGTTGAGATACCTTTAGCCAAAGCTTTGCCTGACTCAGGAAGGTAGTAATCGTTTCCTTTATGAATTTTATACATTTTGATAAAGGTATGACTTTTCTGGTTTGAGAGTCATGTGATTTTCTTGAAGATGGTGCCCTGAAAATACATTTTCAAGAAAAACTTGTGCAAGCTGATGCAACTTTGCTAATATGGCTAACGCTTAACTTCTCTTCGTACAGGAGATGAATTTTGATTGGGAATGGTTATGTAAGATATAGCAATCTCCTGTCAACTTTCTCAAGTGATACTGCTGATGATGCAATTTCTCCATCAGGAAAAAGAATAATCTTAATTTCATTTCTAGCTTTTTATGGGGTCTTGCTGTTTGAACCCCCTGATTATAAAGGTTGGTCTGCTTGCACCTCTCCTCCTGATACACTAAGAAGCTTAGTTTGGGAGGCATTGTTGATAACGGTGACAAATGAAATGGACAATCAGAGTGGCAGGGTCACCTACAGCAAGTTGGTCAGCTCTTGTCCAGTTGAGTTTTCAATATCTAATGATGCAGATTCTACAACCTCTCTGGGCAACACATTCCTGTGTTTTACCACTCTCACAGTAATTTTTTTCTGTTGATGCTGTTACTGTTTTTTGGGTATCTCCTATCGCATTGGTTAAAAAAAGTTTTTATTGTAGTGAGACGTTAGTCTTTTTCTAGAGTCACTTCAACCGGAGGTCTTGCTTGCGCAGACTTGTTTTACTGCAGTAGCTAATTCTGCCAATTACAATAAAAGTTTTTGTCTTTTATGAATTTTTATTCTGGTATATATCAAACTCCTTTTATAACAGAAGTATTTAGCACATCCATCAGAGCTAGGAATAAGAAAACTGAGACACACCGATGCCTTGTTCAGTCTACTGGTGTAGTTTTATTGTCTTTTTTGCTTCTTAGTTTTGATACTTACATAAAATAGCTTATGTGTGTGATTGCCCTTCATGATACATAGAAAGGGTAAATTTAAAATTCATACATACTTTTGGGTTTTCTGCCTATTACTCTGGAGAGTTTTGTTTTTTTAACTTAAAGCCTATAGCAGACAAAGGTCTTATTCCACATTTATGTAGGAAGAAGTGCATGCCCTTAAATCTTAAGCCTTTCTGAGGTGATGAGAAAAAAGGTGTAGCAGATGAGGTGAAATAGCTTTTCAATTTAGATAAAAGTGTGCTACATAATTTGTCATGCTAAGTAAGACATCCAAAATATGTTTCGGTTTGAACCGTGTATCATGATTTTAATTTAAAACAGATTTCTGGGATGTAAGCCTTTTGAAAGGTGATTACTAAATGTCTTTCATGGGTGTGAAATCTGTAGCTCAAGCATGCCTTTTGCAGAATAAAGGCTCAGTTAACTTCAAATAATAACTTTATGAGAATACTTTTTGTAACAGACATAGCTCATAGTTCAGGAAAAATGAATTTAGTTAAAAATGCTCATTAATGGAGACTATGAATTAACTATATTGTATTTTGTAGCACAAGGTATGAGAAAACTTCAGGGTGGAACTTTCCCAGCATTGGGTCAACTCTGGGACAGATAAAACTTAGTTGTGTCACACAGACTTTTACCAAACTCTTCCATGATATTTTTGCTGAGCTGTGAGTGTTTCTCATAACTTATCCACCTGTTTGAAAGTAGTCTGTCTTTGGAACTATTGAGCAAGAAAATCTCGAGTTTCACTTTTGCAAAGGCATATACTGGCCCATAAGTAAGACTTGTCTGTAGGTTGAGGTGGTGGGAGAGCTGCAATTTCCTTGGCACATGATTCTCGGAATCCTCTAAAATATTGTGAAGCTGAAGGGTGATGAGTTGAGGAGGTTGGTTTATTGTAGAGTTTACTAACAATAAAAAGCTTCTAGTAGAAGGGCACTTTACCTAAGAAGATAGGTGATTAGGAATTGCTACTTTATTGAACTGATCCTGTTTAAAGTGTTTGTGGTTTGCAGCAAGAGTAGTACCTTACACATGGACAAATTAGGATAGTGTAATATAACTTGTTTGTTCTCCTCTTACACAGACGGAAAGGACTACAGGAAAATGTTATTTTGTGCTAACATTTCTTTTACCATTTAGAGACATTTGTATGTTAAGCTTGCAGTTTGCAATGAGTATGCCATATACAGTGTATGTAATCATGATAGAAATTCTAGATATGTATTGTGAGTTCTGTTAAGTCTTTTATTAATCTAAGTAATTCTGTTAGACCAGTGCCGCTGTATTTGTCAGTCTTCTTTTAAGAAAAGGTATTGCTGATTATGCTGCTAGTGTGGGACTTCACTTATGGCACTAAAACAGTATGGATTTGCCCATGCTTACCGTGTCATCTTTAACACTGTTCACTGCCCTCAAGGGGGAGAAAGGGCTGCAGGATCTGAAAGTGAACCTACTGGTACAGCAGCTGGGCCAGAGGGACAGGCAGTGCCAGTACCAGTCGCCTCCACCAGCACAGCAGCTGGGCCAGAGGGACAAGCGGTGTCAGTACCTGTCGCCTCCACTACCACAGCAGCTGGGCCAGAGGGCAAGCAATGCCTGTATCAGTCGCCCCGATACAGAAATCAGCCTTTTAAATTTAATTTAAGTTGCTTGAATTTGCATGGAGTGGAATCATATGACAGTATAATGAGGAAGTCTTCAACTTTTTGGAAAGCATTTACAGATTTCATTAATAGCACTAGCTTCTCTGTGTGATTATTAGCATTGAAAAGCCATGTCATTTGAGAAAAAAACAAAAAAACCCCTATTTTCTTTCTGTTTGTCTAGATTTTTCTCTAATGCATGCAGTGTTGGTTTTTCTTCTCTGGTACAGTCTAAGGACAGAGTAGGTTGTTTCAGGCCATGTTTAAATCTCCTTTGTTCAGGATTTCCCTAAAAGAAGTTGAATGTTATTTGAAGGCTGTTTAAGTTATGTCAGTTTGTAAGCAGCCATTATTCTGCACATTCTACAATCTTATGTTCTACACAGAAAATATGTGGAAATGTCCTTGAAAAAAATATTTTACACCATTATGATGCTAAATTAATTTTCTCCATAAAATTAAGGACAAATATTGCTGTGACCCTTTTATTTGGTATCATATTCAGGTAAGAATTGTGTTTGAACCATCTTGTTTCTTGAAAGAAGTTTGCCACTTCTAACTGAAGTGGTATTTGACACTGAAAATACCACAGTTCCTCAAGATATATCCTATCAATGTGTTGATATACAAAACTAAATAAATAAGTTGTCAAAACTTGATGTAAAAATGAAAATTCCTTCATGTAAAGGTACCTTGTCTTTTTGCTTTTTAATGATTCTTCTGTTGCTGTTTGGTTGTATTTGATACAGCTGATGAGCATTCAGAAAACTTACACATATGTAATTGAAAATACTTTTTTGTACAAGGAAGTTCTGGGATCTATGCTAACATTTAACTGCCTGAGATGACTGAGATTTTGAGATTTCTGTCAGCAGTTGTCCTGGTTCAGCTAGGATAGGGTTAAGTTTCCCCAGCAGTGGGGGGGGAGCTCTAGCTGGGTTATTCAATACCATGCTGATGTCATGTCCAGGCACCCAAGCGCAGAAAGACGGTAGACGGCCTTTGTTGGGTTCGGTGCCCTTACTGCTGTATCTGCACGGTATATCTCTTGTTCTGTTCATTGTTATTACTGTTATTGTAATTGTTGTTGTTCGTTTTGTTGCTGTTACACTGTTGTATTAAATTTTTCCTTATCTCAACCCCGGGGTTTGTATTTCACTCCCTGCCCTGTTCGGTACGAGGGTGGGGGAGGGGCAGCGGCAACGTGGTCTTGGGTCCCGGCAGGGCCTAAACCACCACAGCCTTTTTTGGCACCCAATGTGGGGCTTGAGAGGGTTGAGATAAGGACAAAAAGAGAAGGTGTGTTAGAGCAATCTGTTAGGTGCAATTTTTCTGTTTCTATTTGTATTGTTTGATAAGGAACATTTGCAATGCTGGCCAACTTGCTTGTGTGGTGGGGCTGGATTAATCCTTATGTCCACTGTGTGTTCCCAGTGCTGATGTTTGTTGTCGGTGGAAAATGTGTCAAGGGTCTTGTTTTGCTGTACTGGCTACTGACTGCTTATAATGGGCTTGTATCACTGCTTGTGGGGGTGAACCAGTACCTGTTTGCTGCCTGGGCTTTTGTTAGGGGTCTCACCCCCTCTATGGGTGAGCCAGGGGAAGAGATCCTCTCGGTTTTTGAGAGTTTCAGCTATCCCTGGAGCACCCAGGCCAGTGTGCTTGTGGCATTGTGCTTTCCGAGTGTCTGCCAGATCTTGTTTTGGGCCATGCAGTATTTCTCCAATAATGGCACCACCCAGAAACCTGCCCTGAGGGCAGAGAGTTATAAATGGCAAGGTCTGTGGGAAAAGATGGGCAAGTGCCTGGGTCAGTGGTCACCCCCAGCGTTTTGGAATTTCACTCCTGAACAAATGCAGAGTCCTGACAAACTGGTGGAGTGTTTGAAAAAGGTGTGTCGCCAATCTGACAAACCCCGGGAGACACAACTCGCTGCGATGTGCTGGGGACTTGCCCATGCTTACCATGTCATCTTTAACACTGTTCACTGCCCTCAAGGGGGAGAAGGGGCTGCAGGATCTGAAAGTGAACCTACTGGTACAGCAGCTGGGCCAGGGGGACAGGCAGTGCCAGTATCAGTTGCCTCCACCAACACAGCAGCTGGGCCAGAAGGACAAGCAATGCCAGTAGCAGTTGCCACGATACAGAAAAACAAATACACCAAAAAGTCAGCTCGCATAGTAGGGGATGGACATGAGCCAGGCCCAGCACGAGAACAGGGGAAGGAGCCGGAGGTGATCATCCGATCTCTATCCCTGAGTGAGTTTCGAGATATGCGGAAGGATTTCAGACGCCTTCCAGGTGAGCAGATTTTCACCTGGCTGCTCCAATGCTGGGATAAGTGGAGCTGGTGTTTTGAACAGGGGATCTGTTCAACAGGGGAGAGAGGCCAGGCAGCTGGGATCTTTGTCCAGGGAGGCTGGCATTGACAAGGCGTTAGGGAGACAGACTCAAACCTTCAGCCTTTGGAGGCGACTCCTGCTCAGTGTAAGGGAGAGGTACCCCTACAAGGATAATGTCCTATGTCGGTTGGGCAAGTGGACCAACATGGAGAAAGGCATTCAGAACCTCAGGGAATTGGCTGTGTTTGATATGGTTTATGGTGATCTGAATGATGAGCAGGCACCCATGGATCCAGATCAGGCCTCTCGCACACAGCTGATGTGGCAGAAGTTCCTGCAAAGTGCACCAGAAGCACATTCCAAAGCATTAGCAGTAGCGTCCTGGTGGCGAGACACCCAGACTCAAACAGTGGATGAAGTGGCTGCCCAGCTCCAGCAATATAAGGGAAATCTCCCTTCCTCCCAACATGCCTGGGTTTCAGCTGTAAGGGAACTGTCTCAGAGGCTCCAGAAAGTGGAAGAAGACATGTTCTACATTCCACCCGCACGGGCCAATGTCTCAGCCATTAGAAGCAGGCGTTTCCCCACCCAAGAGAAGGGCAGTGGAAGGTACACACCACGGGGCACCCTGTGGTTCTTCCTCTGCAACCATGGAGAAGACATGAGGAGGTGGGATGGACAGCCCACTCCCGCCCTAGCTGCACGAGTACAGCAGCTGGAAGGGAAGACCACCATGAAAGGGGAGTCTTCCAAGAGGGACGCAGCTCCAGTGTCTAGTCAGAAATCCCCCAGACAGAATAGAATGGCCAACGTTATGCCTGACCCTCTTGAGGGGACCTGTGAGTCATTGTTGCAGGAGTCACTCTTAGGACAAGCGAGTGATGCTGAGCAGGATTAGAGGGGCCCTGCCTCCAGCCAGGTGGAGGAAAGGGATAATCGGATTTACTGGAAGGTGTGGATCTGATGGCCTGGCACATCAGACCCACAAGAATATAAGGCCTTGGTAGATACCGGCGCACAGTGCACCCTGATGCCATCAAGCTACAGTGGGGTTGAACCCATCTGTATCTCCGGAGTGACAGGGGGATCCCAACAGCTGACCCTATTAGAAGCTGAAGTGAGCCTAACTGGGAAGGACTGGGATAAGCACCCCATTGTGACTGGCCCAGATGCCCCGTGCATCCTAGGTATAGATTACCTCAGGAGAGGGTACTTTAAAGACCCAAAAGGGTACCAGTGGGCCTTTGGTATAGCTGCCCTGGAGGAGGTTGAACAATTGCCCACATTACTCGGCCTCTCAGAGGACCCCTCGGTGTTGGGGTTGCTTAAGGTTGAAGAGCAGCGAGTGCCAACTGCTACCAAGACGGTGCACCGGCGGCAGTACCGTACCAACTGAGATTCCCTGGTCCCCATCCATCAGCTGATCCGTTGCCTAGAAAGCCAGAAGGTGATCAGCAAGACTCACTCACCTTTCAACAGCCCTATATGGCCAGTGAGAAAGTCTAATGGTGAAAGGAGACTAACTGTGGACTACCGTGGCCTGAATGAAGTTGATGAGTGCTGCAGTGCCGGACATTCTAGAGTTCCAGTATGAGCTGGAGTCGAAGGCAGCCAAGTGGTACGCCACGATTTACATTGCTCACGCGTTCTTCTCCATTCCAATAGCACCAGAGTGCAGGCCACAGTTTGCGTTCACTTGGAGGGGTATCCAGTACACCTGGAATCGATTGCCCCAGGGGTGGAAACACAGCTCCACCATTTGCCATAGACTGGTCCATACTGCACTGGAGAAAGGTGGGGCTCCAGAACACCTGCAGTTCATTGACGATATCATTGTATGGGGGAACACAGCTGAGGAAGTCTTTGAAAAAGGAAAGAAGATAACTGAAATCCTCCTGAAGGCTGGTTTTGCCATCAAGTGAAAGAAAGTTAAGGGGCCTGGAAGGGAGATTCAATTCCTAGGAATAAAATGGCAAGATGGGTGTTGCCACATCCCAATGGAGGTATCACAGAATCACAGAATCAACTAGGTTGGAAAGCACCTTGAAGATCATCTAGTCCAACCATTAACCTAGCACTGCCAGTTCCCATTTACACCATATCTCTCAGCGCTATGTTGACCCAACTCTTAAACACCTCCAGGGATGGGGACTCCACCACCTCCCTGGGCAATCCATTCCACTGCCTAATAAACCGTTCTGTAAAGAAATGCTTCCTGACATCTAGTCTAAACCTTCCCTGGCGCAACTTGAGGCCATTCCCTCTTGTCCTATCACTTGTTACTTGTTTAAAGAGACTTATCCCCAGCTCTCTGCAACCTCCTTTCAGGTAGTTGTAGAGGGCGATGAGGTCTCCCCTCAGCCTCCTCTTCTCCAGACTAAACAACCCCAGTTCCCTCAGCCGCTCCTCATACGACATGTGCTCCAGACCCTTCACCAGCTTCGTTGCCCTTCTCTGGACACGCTCGAGTCATTCAATGTCCTTTTTGTAGTGAGGCGCCCAAAACCGAACACAGTAATCAAGGTGCAGCCTCACCAGTGCCGAGTACAGGGGTAAGATCACTTCCCTGTCCCTGCTGGCCATGCTATTTCTGATACAGGCCAGGATGCCATTGGCCTTCTTGGCCACCTGGGCACACTGCTGGCTCATGTTCAGCCGGCTGTCAATCAACACCCCCAGGTCCCTCTCTGACTGGCAGCTCTCCAGCCACTCCTCCCCAAGCCTGTAGCGCTGCTGGGGGTTGTTGTGGCCCAAGTGCAGCACCCGGCATTTGGCCTTATTGAACTTCATACAGTTGGCCTTAGCCCATCGCTCCAGCCTGTCCAGATCTCTCTGCAGAGCCTCCCTACCCTCGAGCTGATCAACACTCCCACCCAACTTGGTGTTGTCTGCAAACTTACTGAGGGTGCACTCAATCCCCTCGTCTAGGTCATCAATAAAGATGTTAAACAGGAGTGGCCCCAAAACCGAGCCCTGGGGGACACCACTCGTGACCGGCCTCCAACCGGATTTAACTCTGTTCACCACAACTCTCTGGGCCCGGCCATCCAGCCAGTTTTTTACCCAGCAAAGCGTGCGATCATCTAAGCCTCGAGCAGCCAGTTTTGCCAGAAGAATGTTGTGGGAAACGGTTTCAAAGGCCTTGCTAAAGTCAAGGTAAACAACATCTACAGCCTTTCCCTCATCCAATAAGCAGGTCACTCTGTCGTAGAAGGAGATCAGGTTTGTCAAGCAGGACCTGCCTTTCATAAACCCATGCTGACTGGGCCTGATCCCCTGGTTGTCCCGCATGTGTTGTAAGATGGTACTCTGGATGAGCTGCTCCATCAGCTTCCCGGGAATCGAAGTCAAGCTGACAGGCCTGTAATTTCCCGGATCATCCTTCCGACCCTTCTTATCGATGGGCGTCACATTGGCCAGTTTCCAATCTGTCGGGACTTCCCCGGTCAGCCAGGACTGCTGGTAAATGGTGGAAAGTGGCTTGGCGAGCACCCCAGCCAGCTCCTTCAGCACCCTTGGGTGTATTCCATCTGGTCCCATAGACTTGTGTGTGTCTATGTGGTGTAGCAGGTCACTGACTCTCTCCTGGATTGCGGGGGGGTCGTTCTCCCAGTCTCTATCATCTGGCTGAGGGGGCTGGATTCCCTCAATACAACTAGTCTTGTTATTAAAGACTGAGGCAAAGAAGGCATTAAGTACCTCAGCCTTCCCCTCATCACTTGTTACCAAGTTTCCTTCAGCATCTAGCAGGGGATGGAGACTCTCCCTGGTCTTTCTTTTGCTATTGACATACTTATAGAAACATTTCTTGTTATCTTTGATTGCTGAAGCCAGATTAATTTCCATCTGGGCTTTGGACCTCCCAATTTCCCCCCTGCATAGCCTCACAGCCTCTTTGTAATCACTGTGAGTGGCTAGCCCCTCCTTCCAAAGGCTGTAAACTCTCCTTTTCTCCTTGAGTTGCAGCCAAAGCTCCCTGTTCAGCCAGGGTGGTCTTCTCTGCCGCCTGCTCCTCTTACAGCACCTGGGGACTGCCTGCTCCTGAGCCATTAACACTTCCTTCTTAAGGAGCGCCCAGCCTTCCTGGACCCCTATACCCTTCAGGACCGTCTCCCAAGGGATCCTGTCAAGCAGGTGCCTAAACAAGACAAAGTCAGCTCTTTGGAAGTCCAGGATGTCAGTCCTGCTTAGCCCTTTCCTGGCCTCTCTAAGAATAGAGAACTCTATTATTTCATGATCACTGTGCCCTAGTTGTCCTCCAACCGCCACATCATTCACCAGTCCTTCTCTGTTCACAAGGAGGAGATCTAGCAGGGCACCTTCTCTGATTGGTTCTCTTACCAGCTGTGTTAGGAAGTTGTCCCCTACACATTCCAGGAATCTCCGGGACTGGTCCTGCTCTGCTGTGTTGTATTTCCAGCAGATGTCTGGGAAGTTGAAGTCCCCCACAAGAACAAGGGCAAGCGATCGTGAGATTTCACCCAAGTGCCTACAGAATATTTCATCCACCTCTCTGTCCTGGGTGGGTGGCCTATAGTAGACTCCTACTGCAACATCTGCCCTGTTGGCCTTCCCCCTGATTCTAATGCAGAGACACTCCACCCTGTCTTCACTGCACTTGTATTCAAAGCAATCATAACAGTCCCTAACATACAGCGCCACCCCACCGCCTCTCCTACCTTGTCTATCCCTTCTAAAGAGCTTGTAGCCATCAACTGGCATGCTCCAGTCATGGGAGGCATCCCACCATGTTTCTGTGATAGCCACAACATCATAATTTTCCTGTTTCATCATGGCTTCAAGCTCCTCCTGTTTGTTACCCATAAACAAGATAACAGCCATGATTTTGGGTGAGAACATGCCATGAATTATATTGTGCTTTTGTTATTTGGTTTGTTTTTTTTTTTTTGTTATTTTTAATTGCTAAATGGCAGCTGGGCATGACACAGATGGTGTAGAATAAAGGGGTGGATTATGTCCTAGTTCAGCTAGGAAAGGGTTAAGTTTCCCCAGCAGTGGGAAGGGAGATCTAGCCAGGTTATTCAATACCATGCTGACGTCATGTCCAGGCACCCAAGCGTGGGAAGATTGGTAGATGCCCCTTTTGTGCAGTCACTTTTCCTCACTGCTGTACCTATATGGTATATCTCTTGCTCTGTTCATTCTTATTACTGTTATTGTTATTGTTGTTATTCCTTTTGTTGCTGTTACACTGTTGTATTAAAACTCTCCTTATCTCAACCCCAGGGTTTGTATTTCACTCCCTGCCCCGTCCGGTCAGAGGGTGGGGGAGGGGCAGCGGCAACTTGATCTCGGGTCCTGGCAGGGTCTAAACCACCACAGCAGTCAGGATTGGAATTGTATACCCCCAAAAAGGAGATCACATGTTATGTAGTGACTGTTTTTTATCTTACTCCATGTTTATTTAACTCATCCCAGCCTCCCAAGTCCCTTGTAGTTTTATGTTTCTTTAGGTACTGGGTGTTCTTTAAACTTGACCAATGGTTTTGCTTCAATTCTCATTTTCTTAACATACTTTCTGCTTCTTTTTTTTTTGTACCAACATTTCTGAGTTTGTCTTATTTAGCTGTCCTCTTAGTTTAACAGTTTATTATCTATGCCATCTCTGATGTGCATCAGATAATATCTGTTCATATTTGCTTGTGGATTCCTCTACTGCTGTTAGCTGTATTTGAGGGGGGATTGGGACTGACCATGTAGAAATATAACATTAACTTTTTGTGTACTTTTAAATCCGTTTTCTTAACTTTATCTTATTAGACCCTAAGGTATCCTTAGTACCTATGAAGATAAAAATTGCCCCTGTTAAATTCATGAGAGGCATAGAGAACTCTACTGACTTTAACAAAATTAGGATTTTGTCCTATGTTTTCTTCCAAACAATCACAGGGTAAAAGGTTTAAAGTTATCTTCTGTTAACATTCATAACACTTCTCTAATGTCATAGTTATGACCATACATGCATGTTGCATAAGTATTCTTTTAGCTTTAGTCTTTTGACTAATCTGTATATAGAGAAAGTTTTCATATCACAAGTAATTCTTTTATCCCTTTTTCAACATTAGTTTGAATCTAGCAGTTTGTGCCAGCCTTGTGATAAGATTTTTTTGCATTATCTGTAATATGGACATTTCTATGACTGTCTTAGGTTATTCTCAACTCACAGTAGCAACTCATTTTCCTTCTTACCCCATTAAGTAAAAAAAAGTAAAGCGTATAGTGAGATTGATGGAAATATTGACTATACAGATATCACGAACTGCCTCTCCTTCATTTCCTGTTTTGTGTTCAAAATAATTTCTAATCTGTTAGAATATCTGGGAGTCCTAGTGCCAGTTGCTTAGCTTCTGCTTTAGTAAAAACAAAACAAAAGACACAATATGTATGAAACAACCATATTTTTCATCATGCTTTCATCTTAAAGCTTTAGAATTTTCTTCTACTTGGTGCTTTGAAGTAAACAACTTCTTTCTATGTTGAGGACTAAAGGCCAGATGAAATGAACGAAGAAAATGGAAGGAACTTTGTCTTGAACCGAAAGGTGAAATTTGTGTCTTTTGTTATTAGCCTTAGCTTTAAACAATGAAGTTAGGTACTTTAAGTTGTGCTAAAGCACTGAAGTGGCTGGCACAACAGTTGCTGCTGTTTCAAATCATAGTTGAGGGTGGAGGAAATGATCATGCTGATTATTTCTTTCTATATCAGAAGTTGGAGCACTTTGAAGAAAGGTTTTATACGCTTCCCATGCTAAGAAGCTCACATTTGCTTCCCAATTCCAAAGGGAGGTCTAATTCACTGGTGTATAGCCTAAACCAAGATTGGATACTGCTGTGTGTTCTTTCAAAGTTGCCCTAGTGTGAAAAGGTGAATGTTTTCCAAGAAGCATATTTTAAAAAATGATTTAAACACACCAGAGATCACGACAGAATCTGAAGCTGAGAGTCTCAATATCATATTTGATATCTCTTACAAGTTGATTAAGTGGTGCCTCAGTGTGGGGCAGAGAGGTGATTATGCACAGTATAATAATAGTATAATATATTGTACATAGTATGATAGTATATACTATAGTAGCATAATATGTTACACATAAATAATCGTTGTGATTAATAACTCTGAAATATCCAGTATTGAAGTTCCTGAATGTTGTAAACACCTCTCCTAGGCACCTAGCTTGGCTTTTTAAGTTTTGCAGTTTCTAAAAGGAAAGGCTACTATCATCTTTGAGTTTAGCACTAAATGCCTAGAAAGCAGTTTCTTTTTTTTTTTTTAAGTCCAATAGCTTTCCTGTAACTGCTGTTTGCTAGTATACAGTAGCTGAAAGTGACTGTCAGCATTTTGTAAACAGATGCCTTCGCATAGTGTTTGCTGAGTGACTAGGGATCTGAGTTCCTGATGCAAAAAGATTTGAGCAAGGCATATTCAATGTGTGTAGGACTAGTTCTGCAAAGCCAAATGGAGCGGGTTCAGTGTGTGTATGGCTTACATGGGACCAAGGCCCATGCAGAGAAGCCACAGAAAGTGAGAAAAGCAGATGCAAACAGTTCATCTGTGATAAGTGCTGTGTCTTAATCCTGAAATGTGAATTACTGCCTCTTCCTTCCACATTTTGTGAAACATACAAGACATTGACACTACAAGTTCTCCCTTATTCCAAAGTGTAATTATAAACAATGTTTTTAACTTGATAGCTATAAAAGACCTCACAAATGATAATAAAAAGTTTTAATATCACCCATGACTTGTATTACTCTTTGCTATAGCTTTGTTGAGTTTCTCTCTGATTTGATCTGCTGTGCTATAGAGATGCATAAAACACATAGAGAATATGTAGCAAGTCAATTTTTTTCTTATTGTAAGATCTGCTAGAAGTATGCTTTTGCAAGTATTTTTACCTGGTTCTTGCATTTAGCTACCAAGTGCCTGTATAGGCTTTTTGTATTCACTACAGTAATTCTGCATAAAACTACAGATGACATTCTTATTGGCCTTAATCATTTCATGTAAGCTCTTGACACTTAGAATTGTCTGACCTTTGAATTTCATAGAGCTAAATGTGTACACTTTACATATACTAAGTTTTTTAAAATTTATGATAAGCATCAATATAGCAGTATTTTAAGTGATAGTTTTCTTACATTGTTGGAAAGCAAAGTAGAGAAGAACTTACAGAACTTAAAATGTTTTAAAATACATTTCAGGCTCAGAAGGCGAAATAGAAAAACACGGAGATACGGAGTTTTGGATACAAACATAGAAAACATGGAGCTGACCCCATTAGAGCAAGATGATGGCGATGATGACACAACAGTATTTGATGCCAGTCATCCTCGAAGGTTTGTATATAGAAGCCAAATGTACTTCTAGCAATAGAAGTGAAGGAGCATGGATGATAAGCAGTTTCACTGAGAAAGCTCACTACTGTGTTTCATATGCATGTAGTTGGAGAAGGGATGTCAAGATCACTTGAATTTTAAATTGGCAAGAATTTAGTGAGCAAGAAGATAAACACCATTTGTCTTCAGCATGTGAGTTCCAGAGAAATGGAGAGGAAGGTAGGATATTTTTGTTATAAATACAGTGTCATTACTGAAGCTTATGTTAAAATTAACAGCTAGCTTTTACCTTTCTCTTTTCTTTCTTTTTAATTTTTTATTTTGGTGGCTCCTCAATTTTTCCTCTGTATTTTCTCCTATGAGTTCTGCTTCCAGCAGCTTCATTCTGCTTTCTCATTGCTAAAGTAGTCAGCAGTTGTTGATGATGAACCTTCACCGAGTTTTAGATTTGGTACTGCTGCATAGAAAGGTACATATTTTTAAGTCACTATCTGAAACTATGTGGATACAGGAAACATTTTTTATATTTCCTTATTGTCCATACACTTAAACATTATGATCAATTCAAACATAAACATATGCAATTCAAACTTAAAACAAAGTACTCCTTATTGAGTAATGCCATCACACTGCACATGCAAAGACATAGTAAAAAATTTGGAAGAATTGTCGTAGCGAGAATTAACGTTAAGTATCAGAAGAGATAAAAAAATGAATTCTGCCATCACAACCAGTAACTGTTTCAACACTTTAATGTGAAACTGAATTAAAGTCTCAAGCAAAACAGTTCAACAAATGTGATACGTAATGTCTCAAATGAATTAAAAGTGGTGAGTGAGTGGTGAGTCAGATGTTTATCGGGAAACAACTTTGGATGCAGTTCTGGAACTTGAAGTGAAAGGTTCAGCCTTTTTTTAACTTTGTCTCCTATGGGGGAATCTTTCAGATTAAATTTTTTTCCTAAGACAAAGTCAATCTTTCCTTTTTGTCTCCCCCATACATTAGAAGAAACTAGTTGGAATCTCTCCACTTAGCGCTCCTCTGTATTAGAGAGTTATGTGGCACTTACAGTTACTCCACATTACTGGTCTTGTTCCAGTATAAATTATGGTTATTATGTAATAAGTAGTTGTCACATTATATCCAGGAATTCCCTCAATGTCTGTGTTAGATCTTTTAAAGTCTCTTGCAACTCAGCATACTTATTAGACTTTGAGGTATTTGATGACCACTTAACTTGATAATCCTCATAAATGTTTATTTACAGGAGTATCAAGTAACCTTCTTACTAGGAATGAACATGATAATGTGGCTAGTCATCATTAGCAAACTATTATACAATTAACATTGGTATTGTATTCATGTTATAGAGGTTAATTCATTCTCTTGTATGTTTATTTGGAGATTAAGCATGGTTGTATTTGTTGTTAAGCTTTAAGGAGCTGATGATGTCTCAAAAGCAGTATTTTATCTAAAGGGACTATACTATTAATATGTTAAATAGCTGTATGCACTATGTCTTCTAGTGCAGACAAGGCTGTGTCAATAAGTGGTATTGAAATATATCTGTCTTATGCATGTAAATAGGTGTTCTGAGTTTTTTGACTGCTTATAATAACTTCCAATTAACCTATTTTGGGAGTATTATATTTAGCTTTCCAGACACTGAAATGGCAGCATGTATCTTTTAACCCTACTCTTTTACTTTAGTAGGTTGCTCTATATTTAATTCACATTCTACAGATAAATCCAACATTCCTAGCTTGAAGCTTACTGTATATTAAGATAAACAAGATTGTATTTTTGAAGTCTGAAGCTATAAAACCACCCCAAAGTGTCAAAGTGATTGTGTCTGTTTTCTTTAAACTTCTTTGAGTACCCTAAAATAGAAACAATGAAAACTCTAGAGGGAAAGTCCACTAAAATAGTGTCAGAGGTTTTCAGAGGGTGGATTTCTGATTTTTTTTTCCCTGTACGTCTCTAAATACTTCAATTTGAGGGAGAAAAAGTTTTCATTCAAGTGTCTTACTGTAGAAGTATCTAATATGTGTAGTACTTTTAAACTGTTACAAATCCATTTTGCAATCAGTCTTGCAGTGGCTTATGGAGTAACCAAAGTATGTAAAACAGATACTTTTCCTACCTGGTTTACATACTTCAGTTATTTCATTCTTGACTATTTCATTCTTGTCCCTGACAGGATGTGTAAGGATGAAACAGAGTGAAAACAGTAAAAAAAGGATGTATGGTTTAGACTGAGACCCTTATTTTTATTTTACTTTTCCCTTTTTGCCACACAAACATGGTAGGGTGATCCTGGGCTGTATATATGCTTGTTAAGGAGATAAAGCTGAGAACTCCTAAAAACTAAAGAGAGCTGTACTGAGGATCCAATATATTTCTATCATGGTTATTTAATCAGGTAGAGAATATTCTATTCATTCTCCTTCAAAATATTCCCCTTCAAAATTTATCTTGGAAACTCATACTCAATGAAGTGGTTGTCTTATGGATTGCCCTACCTCTGGTCCCAATATGGATTTTGTCAAATTATGTCCTAAATTAATGTTTTTGCCAGTACACTTTCTATGGTTCTGTGGTTGAAATTAATTTGGTTTATGGTTAAGAAATTAACTTGCATTAAAGCAAACTCTTCATAACCGTAGAGAGCAGGCTTTAAGCTGCACTTGCCCTTAACTGTGGTAACTACAAAAAAATTCACATTATTAGTGTTGTAGTTGGAAAAAAACAAACGAAAACAAAACAAAAACCACAAACCCCCCATCCTAATTTCAAAATATTCAGCCCCTCTTTAAATTGAACTACTGCAGCAAATCATCATCTAGTTTAGCTATACCAGGCAATTTGGGAGTATTCGAAAGTAGATTACTGATTCAGCCCATTTTAAAAATAGTCCTTTGGATGACATATGTTACAGTTTGAGTACATTAGTAGTGTTTCATTTATCTGATGGAGTAGCTATTGTAATATAAATCAAGTATTTATTTTAATAGATACAGTTCCTCACACACTGTGCTCTGTTGTTGATGAAAGAACTTCTGCTAGATAAGTAGTATTTGATTTTACAAGCATCAGCTTCAGCTGAAAAAGCAATACCTGATGTTTTGATCCAAGTCTAAAGAGCCCAGAAGCGGAGAGAGAAGTGCTGTGTAGTGTTTGAGCATGTCATAGTTTGGAGTAAAAACATAGAGTGATGTAACTTGTGGTGTAGACATACCTTTATTTCTGCCCTATGGGGCTGCAAAATGACCTAAAATTTGATGTTTGCTCACAAAAGAGATGATAATGTCAACCTCTCAGTCAAACTGCAAGAAAAGTAATAGTATTTGAGTAACTGAGTGATGTAACCAAACTTAATTTCAACAGATGTTTCTGTTAACTTGCTGAGGAAAACTGGCTAAACAGATCAGAAGTAGTACCTTCAGAAGAGAATAGCTGTAGATAATAAAGATGTTACTGTTGGTTCAAGATAGCACTTACTTTTTGAGCTATCACGCTCAGTCATTATTTTGATATTAGGAGCTTGAGAAAACAAGGACTTCTGTTATGTTTAGTAAATAATGTGAATATACTCCATTTATATATAGAGAGCTTGCTCTGTTCTCCATTATGGGGAGAGGCTCTCAAAATTTTGAAAGTTACTTTTTATCTTGAAACAGTACTTGTGTGTGGGAGGAAAACAGTGCTGAACAATGTGAATGCACTGCACGAATCTCTATGGAACAGCTTGATAAAATGCTGTCCCAACTTTGCAAAGCAATGGCATTGCTGGGAGGGAAGTTTGAAAACTAATGTAGAGTACTTAAAAAAAAAAAAATATCCTAAATTGGGAATGTACTTTTTTCAGTTAATTTCTTTCCCCTTGTTTCAGCTGAGTCTTTTGCATCTGCAGTGAAGCTTAGTAATCAGTCTTCATGTCACTTCTTAACCAGAAATGATGAAAGGGAGTACAAAATGCATAAGTAATCTTAAGAGTCTCTGAGGACAGCTTGATGATAATGATACTCAGATGTTCTCAGGAGATGTCATTACACTTTGTCCTGACATTTGCAGTAATTCAGAGGTATGGTTGGTTGTTTTCTTTTAAGGTAGCATAAATATGCAGTCAGGCTTGGAGCAACTAATTAGGGAACAAGGAAGAGGAGCCTTTAATGGTTTTTGAGTTTAGTCCTTTTTTAAGTAAATCACAGTTGCATTTTTTTCTTAACTACATTCCACAGTCAGCTTATTCAGTTCATAAGTTTTGTGCCCTCATAATGGAAGGCACCAAAAAACTAAACAGTTACAGGAAATTCTGATCTACATGTTCTGGTGGGTTCATATACATTTGTTAGGGACAACAGATTATGTAAGTATCATTTTGTATAGGAAAAAAAAGTTGTCTTTTTTCCTTCTTTCTTTATGACTTGTTAATAGACTGCAGTAGTATCCACTCTGCTTTCATTTTTCTTGACTAAAACAATCAAGCTTTTTTTAAGGTGATCACACCATGACAGACATATGTTAGAAATCCCTATAGGCTTGTTTTGTGTTAGCTGGTAAGTCTTTCCAAGGCTGGCAGAGAAATTGACTTCTTCCCTACAATCAACATAGCAGTGTTACTAAGTTACTGGTGTGGTGATGCAATTATTGGTATTTTCTTTCAGAACTATATGAAAAAAAAGTCCACAGTAACCTCTGTTGTAACATAGATGCAATTTAAGTGTACTCCCACTGTGGTCATCACCCATGTAGCTAGTCTCTGTGCCTCTTCAGTTTGCGGCAGCTTACCTGAATGGCATGTTTTCGCCATTTTGTTCAATAGCATACTATTACTTGTTGGAAGTCTGAAATTCTAACCTTTGATTTCTCACCATGCAACTTTACCTACATGTCAACCGAAGTACAGTATGCTAATATCACATCTTGTTTTTCAAAGGTATATCATACTAATAGTTTACAATCTTCATTAGATCACTTTACACACAAACTACTTGCTGCACTACAAGGCACAAGGAAAAGCACTTATCCTATTTTTGATAGCATTCCGGCTGCCAAAGTTTGAATAAGAAGTCAGGAGCCCTGGAAGTTTAAAAATATATCCAACATGGTAAAAACCCAGGTTTTTTGTGAGCAAGCCATCTCTGTACTTGGGAGGTTTAAATGAATGGAGGTTTATGGCACTTTGCTTCACAGTAATATGGTAACTGAGTTTTTACAGGCAAATTTAATAATAAAATGTTACATCTCTTTTTTTTTGTAATGTTTGATCTGCAAAAATGTAGGCTAAAGTTCTCTTTGAAACATGGCATTTCACATTAATGCATCTGTTTCTTCTGTTGTAGAGAAGTACGTGCCTTTCAGTGAAAGAACTTAATCTTAGAACCGGAGGAGAAGACTGCTTCGAGGGAGGAGTAAGAAGCAAGAGGGTATGCAAGTTGGGAGGGCTAATTTAATCTGTGTATATTATGGCATCCTTAATTTGTTGCAATAAATACTGTACCAATTTGTTGTACCTTTTTGTATATAGAGAATTCTAAATGTAAAGCCTACAGAGAGAGCGCACTAAAATAAAAACCTATTTGGAAGGGAGATTACTTTTAAAACAGGGTATTTTTGCTTGTTACAAATCTTGTATGGCATAAGTGTGGTATACACTTTTTCTACAGTAATCTGGAATGTTAACAGATTTTTTTGCTGATACTAAATTGTAAATAAACATAGCCACTGTGGACCCCTCAGAATTGTTAGAACTTGATTTTAGTTGAGGAGATGCTTTATCCTTTATGAATAAAAAGCCAAACTAGTGCCTTTTGTGTTGAGACTTTTTTTAAACTGGATTAATACATTTTATGTAAACTTCAGTGAACAAATAAAAACTGTTTACGGTGTTCCTAGCACTATAGATTTTTAAGGATATTAATATAATCTTGTAAAACACTGCAACGTCTTTTTGCTATTAAGACTACTGATTACAACTATTGAGTCAATTTTATTGTGACGTTCATCTTCAGCTTGTGTGAACAGATGTTGCTCACCGACATTAGGGTGCTGCTGGTGTAGTCCACGTGGTGTCAGTGTTCAGACCTGTGGTTAAGCGGAGGCCTTTGGGTAGCCTTGTTAATTTTTTTTACTCTTTAAACAATCTAGGTCAAATACTAAATTTGCTGTAACTCTAAAATGAAAAAGTGACATCAGAAGCAGCTGTTGCTATGAAGTATGCAGTAATATTCACCTGAACGTAGTTGGCATCCAGCACTTACATTTAGTTTTTAGTTAGTGCCGTTAATAGAACAAGCTTTAAGACCTGAAAGCCCTCATTTTTTAAAAAAATGTGTTGCCATTTCCACAGGAATCTTGATAATACAGACAAGATATTCAAATTCCAGTTCATTAAAATTATTGTGTAAATTTATTGCTAATTCTGTAAATATCTAGTATCAAGGCATAAACTTGTTATAGCAATTTTGGTGTATTTCCTGAAAGTTCCTGTGTTATGGGCTACAGGGAAAGAGGGATTATTTCTCCTGATTCTTCAGTTCCCTCTTGGTGTTTGAACAAAATCAGAATACCTTATTTGTTTTTGAGGTTGTTTCTACAGTGATGTCTGCTGTAGACTTTTTTAACCCTGTACCAACTGATGTGCTGTACTGAAACCTACTTCCTTGCCCTATTAACAACTCAGATGGGGTCTGAAGTAATGGATGTCAGATCAGCCTCCCAAGGTAATTTTCACCTACAGTTGCCCATGTGCCGCACACAGCTGGGAAATACATTGTATTTACAATTAATCCAAGTTTTTATTTTGCTTCCTATCCTCTTGTAACCAACTTTTTCTGCCCTTATTTAAAGGTAAAATTAAAATAAAAACACAGCACTGATTCTCAGAGAGACTTAGTTGGGGAATCGAGACATAGAGCATGTCGCAGACTGCAGGTGAGAGAACAACGAATGACAGAAGGCAAAGCATGTTGCTTCCATACATAAAGGGGACCATCAGTGTTAAAACTGAATGTAATCGCAATCTTTCTTTAGATTTTAATTTCTTAGCAATTCCACATGTTGGCCCTAGCAGTAAAGACTGTCTTCCTGACATCCTAAAATTAGTTGTTTAAATTCTGTAGAATCTTTCTAGGCTTTGAGCTTAATATATCCTGAGGATCTGTTATGCTTGATAAGCATAGGTATTTGAACTGTTTAAGTATGTTAGAAACCGTGGAAAGGCAAACACTTATTTTGAAAGCTCTTGTGTCTCCTGAAAGTAAATCTTGAAATTTTCCTGAAAAAAAAAAAAAACAACACCAACAAATCAGGTTATTTATGTTTCTAAGCAAATTTCCTGGAGGAATAAAAAACCAACAAATTTTCAAAAAAATTACGTAGGCTTCTTGGATTCATGCCTCCAAAATTATGAGGATCTATTTTATAGGATAAGCATCTATAAAGCAGTCATAAAACTGGTAATAAGTTGTGACAGTTTTGTTTTCTGGTATGCCAGATACTATATGGTCCATGGTGCAAAATTCCTTGGCTTTGTCCAGACCATGTCTAATTTCAGCAGCTAAATTGGCTTTCATTGCTTTTGCAGACACAAAATTAGTCAAAAATTACCAGTATTGTATATGCCTTGGTCTCAACAGTTGGAAATCTGCTCTGAATTATATGCAGCCCATGTTGATAATGTGCAACACCATCAGTCATATTTCCAGCTGTGGCTGAAAAGCTGTTCTTATGGTAGCCTAACTTTCTTTCAAAAATTTCAGGAAGAGTATGCCACCCCAGAGGTCAGTAACTGACCTGTGTATAAATGGGACTAAGGCTCGTATCGTGTTTATATCAAGTGTATTTATCACTTTACAATTTGATCTTAAACACAAGATTAAAAAGATGAAGACAATTAATTATGAAATGTATAACTGAGTAGCCGTGTATGGAAAGTTTTATTCCCATTTGAGTTGAGATGTTAATAGGCCAGTAAAGAATGGGATCTAATCTACTGAAATAAAGCTCCTTAAAGATACAATATAGCCTAAGTTTAATGGGAAATAAGCTTGAAGAGAGATTTCTTCAATGACTTGAATTTCTGGAATGTGGAGAAAAAGCTTGGAAGACTCAAAGAAAAAAGGTTGTTAAAACTTACCTTTACAAATTTTACAGTATTAAAGCTATCATTGTGTATCTATTAATGATTGTTAGGGCTTTGTGACTTTTTCTTCATTAGTGCAATTCAAGACATAGCATGTACAAGAATATGTAGTTCCTGATCAAATCTGAATGTATTAGTTCAGCACATTGACAGGATAATGGAGTATACACCCTCGGATACTATGAATGGGTTGGAGAATGAGACATTCATGAGTGAGAAGAGGCAGAAAGCATTTTTATATTTCTTGTTGACCAGTAAGAGCCAGGAAGGGACTCAATATATAAGCCAACTGAAAGACCCAGGTCTCAGAAGACCCAGTGTGGCTGGCCTGTTTCATAGTTTTAGAATAGACTGATGTTTGATGCAAACTTCTTGTCTCATGGTACTTCTGATGATGTTGTTCCAAGTTGTTAGCTACTAAACCCCTCCAAGATTGACCCAGATCTCTGGAGTTTTTGCATGATTTTTCTCTCTCCACAGTTGCTCATCTGTTCCAGGTGGCTTTCACTCTGTTTAGCTTACATCTTGAAGCATTCTTATTTTAAGACACAGTAAAATGAGAAGATCTTAAAGATGTTATCAAGATGCATGTATAAGTTCAAGGTTTTATTATGAGATACAAATGAGGTTCTTAAATCACGAAATCTTTTGTATCTGATTTCCAGATTTCTTCTGTTGGAAGAGTATGAGCCAAAAGAGTATGAACTTTTGGCATAAGCCTTTTGGATACTTATGACTGTATGCTTTGCACAATATGCAATACGTATAATGTCTTATAAATCGTCTGGACACGGGAATCAAATGTACATTAAGTAAGTTCACTGACGATACTAAACTAGGAAGAGCTGTGAACTACCTTGAGGGTAGAGAGGCCCTACAGAGAGATTTGGATAGACTACAGAGCTGAGCAGTCACCAGCCTTATGAAATTTAACAAGAGCAAGTGCTGGATTCTCCACCTGGGATGGGGTAATCCTGATTATACACACAAACTGGGGGACAAGAGGTTGGAGAGCAACCCTGCAGAAAGAGAGCTGGGAGTTTGGGTAGATGGCAAGTTGAATATGAGTCAACAATGTGCCCTGGCAGCTAAAAGGGCCAACCGTGTCCTGGGGTGCATCAAACACAACATAGCTAGCTGATTGACAGAGGTGATTGTACCTCTACACTGCACTGGTGTGGCCCCACCTCAAGTACTGTGTGCAGTTGTGGACACCTCAATATAAGAAGGACATCAAACTATTGGAGTGTGTCCAGAGGAGGGTGACTAAGAGGGTGAAAGGTCTTAAGGGCAAGACTTATGACGAGTGGCTGAAGTCACTTGGTTTGTTCAGCTTAGAGAATAGAAGGCTGAGTGATGACATCACCACAGTCTATAACTTCCTCGAGGTGGGCAGGGAAGGGGAAGGTGCTGATCTCCTCTCATGACCAGTGACAGTACATGAGGAAGTGGTATGAAGCTGCATCAGGGGAAGTTCAGACTGGACATAAGGAAAAGGTTCTTCACTGAGAGGGTGATCAGTCACTGGAAGAGGCTCCCCAGGGAAGTGGTCAGGGCACCAAGCCTGTCAGAGTTCAAGGAGCACCTGGACAAACTTTCAGTCATTTGGTTTAGTTTTAGGTAGTCCTGTGAGGAGCAGGGAGTTGGACTTGATGATCCTTATGGGTCCCTTCCAACTCAAAATATTCTATGAATCTGTATATGGCAAGGGCATAGTCTGAGGTTAAACCCAAAAGTTATGCCATAGAACTGTTACTTCACAAGGGAATTTATTGATATTCTTCCCCAAGCCTCATTCTGTTTAACGGAAACAGATGAATTCATTATAGCTTCAGAAAACCTGATCCATAGAGGATGAAACAATACACATTCTCACCCAAGCTTTTTGTTGTTCATGTTCTAAAGTCAGTGTCAGTTCAACAGCTACCCAGCTGGATACAGAGAATTACTCATTTCTAATGAATAAACCCTTTATTCCTTCCACAGCTTTTTCTTAAAAAAAAATAAAAAGAAAATCCTGCAAAAAAAAGCTTGTAAGTAAGGTAAATGGTATTTATGAGGAATCCTTATGAAACTCATAGTTTTAGACTAGCAGAGACTTCTGCAAGAGATGACGTCATTCAAAAGCCTCTATGCCACAAATGTGTTGAAACCTTTGGATTCTGGAGGAGAAGTGCAACATGTTTCCACTGATCTTACTCCCTTGAATCTGCTTTGGCCACTGCTCAGGAAAAGATGCATCGCTAGGTGGATTTCTATTCAGACCAAATAGAGATGTTCTTATTCTGTCCTCTGATAGAGTCCAAAGGCCCCTCATCTTTCTAAACACAGAAAACAATTTTGTGAAGATACACATTAAACCTACTGATCAAAGAAGGAACAAATATACCAACGTTGTTGTGATATTTCTGAAGGTTGGTCTTGCACTTCCAAGTATGAAGATTGTTTAGGTAACTTGAGAAGTCTAATTCAAAGCCTAACTATTCTTTCTAGTAAACTGGGTTTTAATTTTGTTTTTTCCTGATGTGTAATCTAAATCTTGTTTTTAGTAATTTTAAGCCTATTATGCTTAATTTACAGTGAATGGTAGAAAGAGCTGTGTTTGATCTGCCATATATTTCAAGATCATTATATTCCCCCTCATTCTTGTCTAAACAAATCACTGTCAGTTTCTTTCCTATTAGTCTTGTGGGGTAAGTATGTAATGCATTTGTCGCGGATGAAAGTATTGACATGGTAATGATTTAGTAAGAAATCTACATTTATTAATAACTAACAGCAATTTATTATTATTACAAATTAATTCAGAAATGCTGAAAGGAAAGCGACCTATTCACAGATTCTAAAATGACAAGATTCACATTAACTTACTTAACAGTACCTTAATTTATACATATATACATGCACATACACAAAACGTACAAACACACACACACAGACAAAAGTATTTGGATCCAGTAGAATGAACACAAAACGTACAAACACACATAGAGAAGCGAAAGTATCTGGATCCAGTAGAATGAAGTACGTACCCACACACCAATAAACAGAGAAAGAACGGGTGAAAGAGAAGCTAGCGCAAAGGAAAATTTCCCTCTCGAGTTTAGAGTAAATACTCACAATGCCTTGGCATTCCTCAACAGGCAATAACTGAGACTCGAGCGCATGGACTTCGCCCTGGCCTTCCATCAGCTCTGGCAGCAGACGACAACTTAAGGGTTTGGTACCTGAGAGGCATCTCAGCTCAGGAGAGATGCTGGTCACAGGCCCACTCCGATCCAGGAGAGCTCAAAGGGTCTCCCTTGTGGTCGCCATTTATAGGGTCCAAGATAATTGACTTTTGTCAGATACCATCTAGTGCCTTCCAGTAGTTGCACAAGAACTTTATGAATGTGCAACTCTGTTATTGTTCCCATTTGACCACATCCCAGGCACAGGTGTGCCAGGCCCTTAGGAGATGATGGGCCATTTTAACCGTTTCAGAGCAATTGGGAGGGGCAGGAGCCAGGCTCGTTAACATTATGTAATGGTTTAGTCCCTGCCGGGGTCTGAGACCACGCGGCCGCTGCCCCTCCCCCACAAAGGGAGTGAAATACAAAGCCCCAAGTCTGAAATAAGGAAAGGTTTAATACAACAGTGCAATAGCAACACAACAAACAATAACAATAACAGTAATAGTGATAGCAATGAACAGAGCAAAATATCTACCAAATACAGCAGTGAGAGGAGCAGATGTACAAAACCACGAGTGCACCGCGCTCCCGCGCCAGGAAATGTGACGCGCCAGGATGTGACATCCCCATGGTATCTGAATAACCGTCTAGAGCTCCCCCCCCACTGCTGGGGAAACTTAACCCTATCCTGGTTAAACCAGGACACATTATCAGTCCTTATCTCTACAGATTGGTGTATAGCTCGGGGGATGTGGGTGAAATCACACCTAGCACCAAGCAGCCCAACAAGGAGGGGCAGGGAGGGGTAAGAATTGCACCACCACAGCATTTCATTCTGGAAATGAACTGGCTGGTTCACACACTCCATGAAGTGCAGTGTCCAAAAGAGAAAACAGTGAAAGCTGTTTATGAGATGGCAGCAATGGAAAGTATGTGTGCAATATCAGTGTACATAGATTGCCTGTTATCCGAGAAGTGGATTCATGCCTGGCATGCAATAAACCAATCTTAACACACTCAGGAGAGTTGCTGAATTTATTCAGGCCTGGGTGCTCGGTGTACTTTTCCACAAATCAAGCACCCTAAGCAGGTTTTCATGCTCCTTTCATACACAAAAATCAGAGGTTCATACTTTTCCAAACACACCTATTAGGTACTGATTGGTTAGTGATTAACATATAATTACAATACAGCTTACATAATGGTTCTACTACTATGCATGCTTAGGGGAAGGGCCTTAACCTGGGCAGGGGTCTCTTTGATCTATGGGTGTGTTTTTTAGTATTATAATGAAAGTAGTTCACTTTAGGATAATCAAAAGTTAAGTTTCATTGCCAAGTGAAGTAATCATATAGTCACTTTGCCAGGTTGTCAAATAACTCATCCTCAACACAATCCCAGACATTGTCTTTGTGGTCCAGGATGTTCTAGCTATTTTATAGGGTTTGGAGATAGAAGCTTGTTCTTCTTGCTCCACCAAGCTTCAAGATCTCACAGTTCTTCCCATATGGTATGGTAGGTGTTGGAAACGTGAGAAAAGCAAAACAGTGAGAAATCTGTAAAACACACATTTCCTTGACACAGGGTGCCCAGAGCAAGCACAGGATGGGATGGAGGTCCAGTGATTTGTGTTTGTCGTGGCGCCAAGGAGGAATGCGAAGCGGAGCGTAGGCTGCGCGGTCCCATTCTTTAACTCATTTCAAGGACAGATTTATCTCCTGCTCTACTCTTTTCTCTCAAGGGATGATTTTTGCAGTAGCCTGCCGGCCTTGTTCCTCATCCTCCCTTTTTTCTTACAAAACTCAGCTGCACCCCTTGCATTGAGCCAACCTTGTTTCCCATCCTCCCTTTTTTCCCCCAAAAAGCAGCTGTACCCCTGGCACCAAAGAATATACTGTGTCATTACTCAAAAGATAGTGGCTTGACTGCAGTCCCACCCACTCACACATACATACTTAGATAAATACTACCCCAAGTTTTTACCTAACTTGGAGGGACGATAATCCGACACCAAATTGGAGGGACAGAGCGATGGATTTGTGGTCTCCTCCCCCTCACACCCAGAAGGGATGCCTTTTGGTAAGTTTTCCTTGGCTATGCCGAGTATATACCCGGAAACTTAGTGTGTGCGATTGCAATCATTTTTCTTTTGTGTAGTGCTATATAGCCAATCTGCAGTTTGTGCATTTGTCATAGGCAGTCTTAAAGAATCTGTAGATGTTGCATAAAAATAAACCGTACTATTTGTGAATATGACTGCTTCTTTTGAATGCAACCGGACCTACAGCATAGGGGTTGTTCATACATCTGGTGTCAGGTCTGTAGACACAGCCCCAATTGGCATACCTATTAAGAGGGAAGTCCAGCCACCCCTAGCCCCTCTAATCTCTGAGGACTGGCTAGAACGCAAGGGGATTCATCTCTTACCAAATTTGTTCTCACCCTAAATGCAACATTTAATCGGTGTCATGGACAGGATTGCCATGGATAAACTTCTTCAGGATCATAAGTGTGCTCCATTCCCGGCACGGGTGGAATGGGCCCAGAAATTTTGGAAGGATGAGAATAAAGTAGTAGAACAAATACCGCAGTGTAAGAATCAACGAAAGATGAAACTAGGAAAAGGTAAAGGAATTATGTGTGCCATCTTGGGGGCTTGTTTATCATGTGTGCAACAGGAAATCAAGAAGTCACACACCCCCCCCAGACAGATTGCAAATGTAGAATATGACACTATGGAATCAGAAAATAAGGTCCTTAAAGCATCACTGGCTTTTGAGAGAGACACGGGGAAAATTGGAAAAACAAATAGATGAACTTTTAAGTAAAACAAAACTGCTGGAGAAGCTATTGGCCGAGGCTGGGAAACGAGAGGAATGGCTGCAGGAAAGGTTCGATAAATTACTTGATCAAACATATTCCAATTTCAAGTCAGTCCAACACATTCACAAAGTAGCCCGCTGTGATGATACTGAGACTTGGACAATTGGTGTGATGACAGTGATTTAGGAGAAGACACTGACTTTATTTCAGAGCCTATAAAGGTTCAGCCAGTAATTAAGACAGAGTTAATTAATGATGGAGATAAGGAGGCACAGACTACCACACGTGCTGTACCTTGGCCCCCCGCTGAGTTAGCTAAATTACAAGAAAAATATTCTAGACGCCCAGATGAAACGGAAACAGAGCATGTGTGGCAAGTTTCCCTCACGGGCAGAGATCGGGTCTTGTTAAGTGAGGAAGAGGCAGAAGGCTACTGGGGACCTGGAGTTTTCCTAACTACCACTCCAGCTGATCATAATTATTCAGTAACTACTCGAGCTGCTTATTGGGCTGGTGGCATAGACCTGCAGGAGAGAGGATTACAATTTCAGGGTTTTCAGATCTGGTAGCCTCTGTGCAAAAGGCAGCATGCATACAAGCAGTGTATGAGAGAAATGTATTATGTCAATCCCCAATCCTGGCTCCTATTGATCTGACTAGATTGACCCTTCTCATTCGTGGCCTTCCAGACAGTCTGAAAATGTATGTATCAAATGTCCAAGATCTTATTCAGGCACATCAGGCTATGAATGATGTGGCTGCAGCAGCCCAAACCCCTAGAGAGCAACTTCACATACCTACCTGGAGTGAATTTGTTCAGGAATTAGTGAGCTACGGGTGCCGCATGGGGTGGATTGGACCGACCTCAGGGAAAAACCACCCGAGGGTACCCGATGAGTCCATCAAATTCAGGCTGATACACAGAGGTCAGACTTTAAGAGGCAATCCAATCCAGATTGGAATGCTTTATGTCGACAAGCTCTAACCTTAGGAGCACGACGCTACCTTTTAAGTGGCATGACTACATGCCTCTGAGCTCTGGTTCGAGTATTAAAACAAAAATCAGAACTAAATAAATCTAGCTATCAGACTGAACGCAGGTCTGCGCCTGCCAGAGCTGCACCTTCAGCCCCGCAGCAGGACTTGATTGATTTAAAAGATTCCCCAGCAAAAAACGTGTATCCCTGGGAAGGACAGTGAGCCACCCTCCCTGACAGGTTTTAGCTTTACAGTGGTTCCCGAAGGAACGTCAGGACCCAATTACTAGTATCCCCATTGGCCCAAGGAATATTTGTGTAGGTTTTCTTATTGACACAGGTGCACAAGTGTCAGTAATTAATAAAGAAACTGCAAAATATTTAAATGTAAAGCCTTGCTGTCACAAAATAGCTATTACAGGAATTGATGGCGTCATAAAGAAATGTCCCACTGCAAAAATTACGCTGTGGCTTTCTGGGGAAAAAAGACTGACGCGAGCTGAAGTGCTAGTAGGAGCTGCCAGCAGTAACATTTTGGGATTCGACCTACTGTATGGCAGAGTGTGGAAAGTCCCTGATGGAACAGTGTGGAGTTTTGCTGGGAGAGGTGAACCTAGAAGTATCAATTTGTTAGAAATAGCTATACCTCTGCCCCCATCAAAAATTACTAATGTCAAACAACCTGCTGTCAGCTACACACTTCGATATTGATGGGGTGGTTGCAGACCTAGAAAAAGGAGATATTATTACCCACACTCATTCCCCCTACAGCTCTCCAGTGTGGCCAGTGAGAAAACCAAACGGACAGTGGCAACTTACAGTCGATTACAGATGACTGAATGCTAACACTGCTCCGCTGACAGCCGCTGTGCCACAGAACTAGTGACTCAGATGCAGGGAGCATCTCATTCCTGGATGGAAACCCTAGATATTAAAGACACGTTTTTCATGACCCCACTTCGGGAACAGAGTGCAATTATCAGGGGACCTTTCCGCCTTTTGATGTAATCCGAAAAGGCACAGCGCCACCCGCTGGCATTGCTCAGAAGCCAAGTCCATAAGTGGTATGCTTATTTGGAAAGCGTTAATGAAATCATGCCTATTACAGAGGGTAACATCAAAATATCTAAACTTCAAAAAGGTATACATAGCAATCTGCTATTTCAAACCCCACCAAGCAGACCATCTCCCATTAAGGAGGCACCTTCATTAAAGGAGAATGCCAACCTTAAAGGGGCATGGTTCACTGATGTCTCATCCTACAGACAAAATAGTGAATGGAATTACAAGGCAGTGGCACTGAATGTGGCTACAGGAGACAAGCTAAGCGAAACAGGCAAAGGGAATGCACGAGTGAGAGAACTCAGGTCAGTTCTACTAGCAGCACAGCAGGGTGTCGATGATATTTACACTGACTCATACACAGTCTTTAAAGGAGCAACAGAGTGGATAGGCCACTGGGCAGTTAACAATTGGCAAGTGAATAGAGTCCCACTCTGGCAAACTGACAGCTGGAAACAATTGTTAGAAGTAGGAGAACAGCAAACATTACATATTGGATGGGTGAAAGGACATGATCAATCAACATCAATAGCTGCTTGATTTAATCAGCAAGTTGATAGCCTTACCTGGCTGCAACAAGTGGACATCGTGAATAATGATCGTGAATGGGAACATTTACTCAAGTGGCTACACAGAAAACGAGGCCACACTGGACGAGCCGATCTATATTGGGAAGGTATAGCCCAAGGATGGACTGTTTCTGTAAAATTATGTGAGCAAATACTAACTGCCTGTTCACACTGTTGCTTACGGCTCAGCAAAGATCGTCCAGGTAAAGCATCTCCCTTACACATCTGGGACAGAAGAACGCTGTGGCACACTTGGCAAATAGATTACGATGGCCCTTTACGACCCTCAGGAGGAAAAAAATATATCCTGGTGGAAGCAGAAGTTATTTCAGGAATTACCATTGCCACAGCTGTTACTGCTGCCACTGGAGAAAATACAGTCCATAGTCTGAGAGAATGATTTAGCACCTTACCCCTTCCAGAAGAGATTCAAAGTGATAATGGGACTCACTTTTCTGCTCCAACAGTACAAGAATGGGCAAAAGAGGAAGGTATCCGCTGGGTATTTCACACTCCATATTATCCTCAGGCTAAGGGTATCATTTACGACTCTCTAATGCCATCTATCAGTTAAACAATAGATGGAGTGGAAATGGCTGTCCCAAGATGAAAGCTTATTGTGTTACTGCTACAACTATAGCACCACAAATGCATAAGAAACCTGGAGAATACCATATGGGTTTCCATGCAGGACAACCTATGTTAGTCAAGCTACCACAGATTGGAATGGTAGCAATGGTACTAACCACTCCAAAGAATCTCTGTGCTTGGGAAACAAAAGATAGTTCTGGGAAAATCCATCGAATCAATACCAGATGGATAATGCCCTCTTTCTAACCTACTGTGCGCTGGTCAGATAGAAGCCAAGCGATTCTTCCTTTTGTTTTTGCAGGTTGCCAGTACCCCAGACTGATGATGAACAACTGCACCTGGAACGGACTCTCCTCTGCTGATCTCGAGTGTCCGCAAGGACTATAGATTTTTATGATTGGTGTGATTCTGTTTCTGATTTGTGTACTTGCTAGTAAACCAAATGTTTTTGGGGATGTGACCCTTGGTTGTGAACAAGGATGCCAGCTGCAAGCTACCTGTTCACAGGATTAGTTAGATAACGCTTGCAGTTAGGATTAGCAAACATGACACTTATAACCGGTGTTGATAAGATATGCATTAGTTTACCAACCTTTTGTGTATTATGGATATGGATGACCCCCCACCGGAACCAAGAGAGTATTCAGAATAGGAATAAGTGAACTGCACCTATCCAAACCACCCATGGCTTAGAGGATAATCTGGTTTTAACCTTGGTAAAGGGATTTGCAATTGCCCTCAATGAATCCAGCATTACTGCTTGCTTGCCCCTACCCAAATCTGTGGAAGACTCCCTTCCCATGGGTATTCTTCCCACAGATGTAGTAGGAAGTCTGCTAAGACTGTGGCACACAAGTGGTATCATCCACATAATAAATGCTTATTCCTCAAATAAAGAACAAGTGGGTGTGCAACCTGACCAGCCGTTCCATTTCTCTACCATTGACAAAACATGGTGTACCTATTATACAACGTAACAGTGTAACCCTCCCCTGTAATTGGATCATATGGGGTACCAGAGATTTGCAGCCTTGGGGACGAGCAACCAACACACTACAATACAATCAACCTATAAAAACCTCCTGGTGCATACAGTGGAGTGGAGGGCAAAGTTGCTCTGAAAAAAACAGCCATAGTCATGATTGTTCCTGGTTTGAGTCTGACCACAGTCTCCAAGGTTATATACCATTGGGTCAGAAACCCTCTTTTGTCTCAGTATCAAATGAATCAGCATTGTGGTCCTGCCAACACGTGATAAATTGTTTATATTGGAAACTACATAATTGGGTTAAATACTACTGGCCAGTTTATGTCACCCTGAAAATGGGCTGTCTGTGCTGAAATCGTAGGATAGCTTACAAACTAGTCAGTGCGGATTTTGCACCTCGTAGTGATTGCCGCGTTGTCTCTGGTGATGCTCCAGCTGGTTTGATCTGGGCCTGTAATGATGGCAATATGTACACCTCTTTATGGACTGGGTTGCCTGAACTCCGATCCACCTTGGGAATCCCGACTTTGTGTCCTACTTGGGAAAGGATTCCTGTGCGATCACACTGGGTGATGTGCACAAAGTGGGCAAGAATAACTATAGAGAGAAACATAGAGGGCTGGCAAGACTCAGGGTCAGCCACTCACCTGGCCTGGGGACTAGAAGGGTTTTGGACATTTGGATATGCCACTATGCGAACACAAACATGGTTAAGCAGATTAGCTTATCAAGTAGAGAAATTAGCTAATCCTACTGACGCTAGTCTGCATCTGCTCAACAATCAATTACAAGCCACCTCGATGTTAGCTCTGCAGAACTGCATGACACTAGACATAATGCTAGTACATCAAAATGGACTCTGTGGCTATTTAAACCTCTCCAGTACTGACCTCTGTGTTCACATCCCTAATGTTACACAGGACCTCAACATCCAGCTAACAAAGATACGGCAAGTAGCAGAAGACACCCACGAGCTATGAGAATCCATGAATGACAGCTGAATTTCAAAACTATTCAGTTCGCTTGGACTTGGTGTTACCTGTTGGATCCAAAATTTGATATAGCATATATTAATGTTCATTGTGCTTATATTTGTCTTAGGCATAGCAATAAGTTGCATAAAATCAACCATAATGAAAACTGTTAACATAAGAATAATTCAGTAAACTAACTATATCCCTTTAGAGGGGGAGAACCCATTTGACGTTCCTGGTCCTGACGACCATAATTAGAGACCACATTCAAGAGTGTGGGTGTGACTGTAGTCATGGAGTGTGTGGGAGACATCGGCCTGTCAGCCTTGCACAGCGTCTAAATCAACAGATAGGCTTTGATGAGAAACAGGCCTTGGGAGAAAAGAAACACCTGAGTTGTGCCAAGGTGGCAGGGGAAAACAACGGACAGCTGCAACACTGAACTGTGGAAAAGTACTGAACTGTGAGAAGTTACCGTCGAGTGAACAGCACGTGAACAAGAAGTTGATTGGTCTGCACAGCGCGTGTTAGAGTGGTCTTATGCTGATAGGAGAAAAGGTTGATAACTGTCTAATTGCTGATTTGCTAATTATAAAGTAAGAGCTTTGGTGAGAGCATAAGTATGTACTACTGGAAAAATAAACGGCTTTGCCTGAGATAACTCTCATAGAGTTGTGCAGGTCCAATATCGTCCTGCAACAAATGGTGACCCCGATGTCCCAGGACGGAGCGCAGAAGACGCCACGGGAGGATCCCTGATTGCAGGTACTGTCTACAGTGGGGCTGTGACAGGGAGGATGGAAAACAGTCAATCGACGGAAAATCACCTGGGAGAGGTGATCAGTCGGGGGCAGCATGGGGCAGAACATGTCCGCAGAGGAGATGGCTACTGTCAGACTCCTGCTGCGTATACTCTCTAAGAGAGGGATAACTTATAACGAAACTTCTGTACGAAGGTTACTTAAATGGTGCAGAAACCACGGCTATTCTGCCGATACCGTCACAGCCTTTGAACCAGCAAAATGAGCTGAATAAGGTGAACAGTTGTGGGATGCTATTTCCAAGGGGGATCAGCATGCCAGTGAGCTAGTGACCACTTGGAAGTTGGTTTCGGACACTCTTAAAGCGCGGTGTTGGCGGCGGTGGTCCTGGGCCTCCCCTAGCCCTGCCACCGCGGAGCGACTGCCTGCGGCCATCTGGCACCGTGCGATTGTCCATCCTGCCTCCCCCAAACACCAAAAGCGGCAGTTTTTACAGAAGGTGCTGACACTGTGATGCGGTATCCCTTGTCCATTCTAAAAGGACTAACTTTAAACCTTTCTTATGGTCAGTACACTAAAGGCCTTGATTTAAAAACAAAGAAGGGGAAATTTTCTGGACGCACCACATAATCAACAAGCAATGGCTTTATATATTCTTAATGGTGTTTTGATGTTTGTAGTATTTGTCATTTTATGTTGTGTGAATAATAAGTGTAAGAGGCCTCTTTGTGTGGTTGTGTGATTGTTTTGTGGGTGTGAGATGCAGCTCAGCTGCAGCTGCAGAGTGCGGAGTTCTCTGATCCGCAGTTCTATTATCCCGCGAGGGAAACGGCCAGAGAAGAACGAGGTGGAGGGCAGACTCTGTAACAGTGGGGGAGTAGTGCAGGATGAGTGAACATTCCTTAGTACAGAGCCCCCTAGTGCCCGCCCGCTGAGTCATCAGTGCTGCCTGTTTGTTTGTGCTAAGTGTTTTAGATGTCATAGGTGAAATATCTCCTTTAGCGGGAGGCAGTAATTCTGTGTTAATTGTTGTCCTGAATTTAGGTGCGTGCTCTGTGGGGAGAATGCACCCTTGTACCATCTGCCTGCGGGTGATATTGTCAGCTTAATTGGGTAGCATTTTAAGGTAAAGTAGACGAGATGGGAAGCGGCCAGAGTGGGGGAATAGTCAAAAAGTGTCCCCTAGGCTGTATTTTAAAACGCTGAAAGAAGATAGGGGACCTCCAGGCGCAAGTGTGAATAAAAAGACACTAATCAAATATTGCAATCAGTGGTGGTTTATAATAATTTAGTCACTATCGATCAGGCCTGAACCTAGCAGCCTCCAAGTCAGTAACATTATTAGATAACATGGTATCCTTGATACCAACAGGAGTATATGGACCGTTGGGAAATGGAAAAAGTGCATTATTACTGGGTAGACCATCTACAACCTTACAGGGGTTGTTCATTTTACCAGGGGTCATAGATGCTGATTATGAAGGGGAAATCAGAATTATGGCCTGGACCCCTGGACCCCCGTGTTCAGTAACGAAAGGGTCAAAAATTGCTCAGCTTGTTTATTTTACTGCGGCTCCCCCTAATAGTATGCCGAGAAGCCGGGGTGACTCAGAATTTGGATCAGCAGGTACTCCTCAAATATTTTGGGCTCAGACAGTGACACAAGGTCAACCTCTGGTAAAATGTGCCTTCACTAAAGCAGAAGAATCTGTTGAACTGACAGGCATTTTAGATACTGGTGTGGATGTGACCGTAATATCTGCGAGCAGATTGGCCGTTAGCTCGGGTAACTCAAGTGCTTTTCGGGGTTGGTGGTCATGCTGTAACATTTCAAAGCAAAGATCTCATTCATGTAAGGGGCTCAGAAAACTGGGTAGCAAGTATTTGTCCATTTATATTGGAAACCCCTCTTACATTATGAGGTCGTGTCTGTATGGCTCAATGGGGAACTCAAATTGGATCAAATTTGTCTTAATCACCACTGAAGCACAACCCACCCCTAAACCCACCCTGAAACCAACCTGGAAAACAGAATCACCTGTGTGGGTGGATCAGTGGTCCTTGCCAATGGAAAAGTTGTGCCACCTTAGTGATTTAATTCAGGAACAGTTAAGTGCAGGACATATCGTACTACCGCCAGTCCTTGGAAGTCCCTGGTGTTTGTTATTTTAAATAAAAGTGGTAAATGGTGACTTTTACATGATCTCCAACACATTAATGATGCCATGGAGGATATGGGTACGTTACAGCCAGGCATGCCCTCCCCAACAATGATTCCCCAAAACTGGCATCTTGTAATAATTGATCTAAAGGATTGGGTTTTTTACCATTCCCTTGCATCGGGATGATGCACCTAAATTTGCCTTTTTTGTTCCCAGTATTAATGTTAGTGAACCTGCAAGACAGTACCACTGGGTTGTTTTGCCACAAGACATGAAAAATAGTCCCACGATGTGTCAGTGGTTTGTTGCAAAGGCTTTGAGCCCTGTTAGAATGCAGGTCCCCCAGGCTGTTATATATCATTATATGGATGACATCCTTATAGCAGCAGAAACACAGCAGATTATGGAAAAGGCTCTTGCTTTAACCAAAGACTCAGTATCTCAAATGAGGTTGCAAATAGCACCTGAAAAGGTACAGTGATCATCACCATGGCAGTACCTGGGGTGGATAATTTGTGAACAAACTATTGTCCCGCAACAGGTTAAACTTAAAACTGATGTTAAGACTTTAAATGATTTACAGAATCATGGGAGTCATAAACTGGGTACGGCCATTGTTGGGCCTAACTAATGATGATCTGCATAGCTTGTTTGATATTTTGCAAGGATATCCTTCACTGACATCACCCTGAGTACTTACAGAGAAAGTGAAACAAGATCTCCACCATGTAGCTAATGCCATCTCAGAAACACAAGCATCGCGATGTGTGCCCAGCCATCCGTATCAACTGGTATTATTTAACCCTCCAGGGCAGCCATATGCTCTGTTGTTTCAGTGGGATGAAACATTTAGTGACACTCTTGTTATTGTTGAAAGGACTTTTTTTGTGTCACACCAAATGCACAAGACGGTCGCTACTCGTCCAGAAATGTTTGCCAAACTGATCATGAAAGCTGGGCAGTGCCTACTATTACTTGCTGGTCAGGAACCTGTGTGTATCATTGTTCCGGTTACTATGCACATGTTACAGTGGCTAATACAAATGTCTTCAAGCAAGCCCAGCGTTCACATGCATTTTTTCCACCAAAACGCCAGGGCAATACAAAACCAGTTTTCTTTATCAAGGTGTCAGGCTAAAGACATCATTGCGACTTGCCCTGAATGCCAGAAGGACTCCCTCTCTTCAACAACTAGTGGTGTTGTTATCGATTTACCAATAAGTAGAAGAAATTGTGTTTGATTTAATAGAAATATAAAATCATAAGAAATATTTAGTAAAATTTGTTTGTTGTGGTTTGTGTTGGCAACCGATTGCTGCTTTAGAGTTACCTATACAGTCCCATACCGAGGCCGAAGAGATTGGTCATAATCATTTAGTAGAAACGTTTGGAACCTAGGTAACCAAATACAAACTGATCTGTAAGTTGATTTATAATATATATATAGGACCAGGAGAATACAAGTAGTTGTCAAAGTCTAGGATTAATAGAAACTTGGGGAAACAACCGTAACAGCTTACAAGTACTTGCCAAGGAAACTGTGTTTGTGTATGAAACTGTGTCCTTGGAAATTGTATATGAAAAGTTCTATATAAGATGAGTGATTTTAGTGCTTGGCGCGCGTTGTTGGTGAGAATACTCCCCTGCGCGCCCGGCCGTCAATAAAGAAGTGTCTGCTTATCTGCATCAAATTGGTGTTGGTAAGTTCTTTATTCCGGATTTTCGGTAACAGTGTCAACCCTCGGAGACTCACCTCCTTAGAATTATGGCAATCTGACCGTCACTCACTTCACTGCATTTGCAACATTAAAATATGTCCATGTGTCTGTTGATACCTTTTCTGGAGCAGTGTTTGCGTCCTGCCATACAGCGGGGACTCAAGCATCTGACCAGCATTCCCCACTCACCGACCGGGCAGGCCAATGTGGAGCATACGCATGTCACACTAAAGCATTTATTACAACAACAAAAAGGGGGAGATGGAAAGTGCCATCAATATTGCGTCACTTCTCGTCGCAGATACCAGATCAACAAGAAGTCCAGGGCAAGGCTCAAGTGTTAGCAAAAAACCTAGAAAGTGGTAACTGAGAAGGACCATATCCTTTAATAACCTGGGGAAGAGGTTATGCTTGTGTCTCCACAGGTCACGGTCCCCGGTGGTTACCAGCCAGGTGTGTGCGACCATACCTGAGGCATGAGAGGCAGCTTTTGGTGGACACTCAGGAGCCACCTGTGGGTGCTGTGGATGCCCCTGTGCCGAGAGTTTGTGGTCTCTTCGACTGATTATTTAAGCAGAATGTATGCCTCTGAGCATGACTAAGATGACAAGCTTCACACTAACTTACTTTATAGTATCTTAATTTATACATACGTACATGCGTATACACAAACACAAAACATACAAACACACACAGAGAAACAAAAGTATTCAGATCCAGTAGAATGAAGTATGTACCCACACACCAGTAAGCAGAGAAAGAGCGGGTGAAAGAGAAGCTAGCTCAAAGTAAAATTTCCTTCCTCTCAAGTTCAGAGTAAATACTCACAATGCCTTGGCATTTCTCAACGGGCAATAATTGAGACTCGAGCGGGTTGACTTCACCCTGGCCTTCCATCAGTTCTGACAGCAGATGACACCTTAAGGGTTACCTGAGAGGCATCTGAGCTCAGGGAAGATGCTGGTCACAGGCCCGCTGCAATCCAGGAGAGCTCAAAGGGTCTGTAAGGGACTGTGTTGGACTGTGTGTGTGTGTTAACATTGCTGCTGCACCACTAACACTTCTTGGCCTCAACATCCTGTCACCATGGAGGAGTACACTCTGAAGGAGACGAATTGTCCCTGAAGAAACCACGATATCTGCCCAAAGCTAGAGCAACAACATCCTTGGCAGTGCCTACCAAGCTGCACCTGCACGTGAGCCGTGTGAAGAGGACCATCGTGAACACCTGGGCATGGGCTCATGGAGCAACATGGGGCAGCACGTATTACAATGAGCTCCATGGAAATGGACAGACTTTTCAGAGAAATCATGGGGACTGGGGCAATAAAAGGACTACGTACTCCTCTCTCGGGATTCTTGATCTTAATCTTCTTGATTTTGATGATTCTTCTTCCTTCATCCACTCGGAGCTGGGACTTTGGCAGAGCTTGGACCTTGGAGCACCATCACCTGCACCAAGACCAAGCCAACGGGACATTGCTGGATTCAGTGGTGGTAATCTTGCTGCATCTCTACCGTTTGCTTGCTTAGGGATTCTGACTTTTCCTTTCTTCTTCTCTCTGTCCTATCGCTATTATCAGTTGTTATGGAAAATAAAGTTCACAAGGTTTTATGGCATCTGACCTCGTTTGTGTCTTAATCTCGCTCCTGGGATCATTTAAGAACGCTCCCCGATATTGGATCGGGACAGGGTCTCCCTTGTGGTCGAATTCATAGGGTCCAAGATAATTGACTTTTGTCAGATACCTTTTGCTCACGCCCAGCTCAAACAATGAAGTATTCTGGTGCCTTCCAGCAGTTGCACAAGAACTTGATGAATGTGCAACTCTGTTATTGTTCCCGTTTGACCACATCCCAGGCACAGGTGTGCCAGGCCCTTAGGAGATGATGGGCTGTTATAACCCTTTCCGATCAATCGGGAGGGCAGAAGCCAGGCTCGTTAAGGGGGCTCCTTAACATTAGCAGTCCTTATCTCCACAGATCGGTGTATAGCTCAGGGGAGGTGGGTGGAATCACACCTAGCACCAAGCAGCCCAACAAGGAGGGGCAGGGAGGGTTAAGAATTGCACCACCACACCTGCACAATGTAAAAGGTTTTCAATCTACTCCAGTAGTGTTGCAGTGAAAGTTTTTGATTAGAGAGTGCTTAAGCATGCTAAATGATATAATCTTAAAACTTCTATATGCTTGTTGTATCTGGGTATATGGCAATGCTGGACCATGCAAAGAAACTAAGCCAGGAATAAGCCAACTTAAATCTGAAAGGAGCTTATCTGCATCAGCTCAGAATTCTATCTTGCCTATTTAACATGCCTATTTCTTATCCAGGTCAGCTTATTTGATTGGATCAGATATTTGTGAAGTGCTGTTTTATGTCATGTGTGTTTAGTTCTTAGACAGCAGTAGTTACACTTGCTTTTTCATGCTGAAGCAACACTTGGCCTTAATCACTTATGCAACTTACCTGAGTGCCACATGCGTGTTTGAGTTTTTCTGCTAATATTCACAGCTGTCAAAATAATGGTTGGTGTTTCCCCTTAGGCAGAGTTTTCCCCCATATGAGATGGAAGGGGATGGTCTGAAGTCTTAGCTGTTAGCTCAGTGATTGGAAGTTTATGTGTAACTTCAGTGATTTGCATTCAATTAATTTTCTGAATTTTACAAACATATAAAAACCTTTTTCCTTCTTCCCCACCCACATAAAAGATAAGAAGTTACTTATTTTCAATTTTAGTGCTCTAAATAATTTTTATTGATTCAGGGCCTGAGATTTTGTAGCAGCATCGGAACCATCCAACGCCAGAAAGTAAACCTGCAGAAAACAGGGTTCTAAATTAAATATGAATAACTACACATCTGCTTTACATCTGCAAGCAGGATGGAGCTTCTAGAGCTTTGTTCAATCTAAGCTAGCACATGACATCATTCATTTTCCCAGAGGTGCTATGAGAGCAGGACTTATTTGCCTGAGCAGCTGTGGTGCTTCCAGCTGCAATGTTGTATGACCTCTGCTAACAAAATATAGAAATATCTGACCTCCAATGTGCAATATTGATGTAACTAAAGTGTTTATAGTCTTCTGGATATAAACAGCAGAGAGTGATTTAGATTTTACTTGATTGACTTGCAGAAACATGACTCCACAACCTATAAGGTTATAAAGTAGGTATGTTTATTCAGCGCTGAGATGCACAGGGGATCGCTCCACCACAAACGTGCGCACCTCTCGTGGCACCTTGTCTTGGCTTTATGCTACAAAGCATCACATATTCATAATATGCCTATACATATGCATGACCTATCCCTGCTTTGTATTATTATGGGCCTGAAAGTCATTTTCATAAGTTCCGCCCCGGTCTCCTCCTAGTCATGTCTGCGCAGTGTGTCCCGGTGGTCATGGGCTGGGGTCGCAAAGATGAAGTAGCTCCTCTTCCTCACTGTTGAACTTTTTACCTCGGTTCCTTGCGCAGTCTCTGTAGCCTCCTGGACTCAAGCCAGACCATAGGGTTGGTTTTGACCAGTTTTTAGCGCTGTCTTCCTATTCCATCAGGAAGCATTCCCTTGCAGCTTCTATTAATCAAGGCTTCTATATTGTTCTGTTCTCTGGCCCATCGACTATGATCTATTATCCTATTCAATCTTAGTTATCTTTTAAGTAATGGGCCTCTAGCCCCTAGTCTGATCTCTAAGTCTTCCATCTTTATCTCTAAACTAAGTTATATCTTCATTTCTTAAGTGCCTAATTTCTATATCCTATTTTAATTTCCTAGTTCCCCATCTCATGATTACCTTGGCAACCCTAGGTGTCCTTAAGAAAAAACCTTAAATTTTGTTGATATAAGTTTAAAGAAAACGAAAGTTCAAGTAGGATATATGAAAAACTTGTTAATTATAAAGCGTATGATTCTTTATTTTGCTATTTGAATATAAACTATATTGTCCTTGTCTTCAGCACCTGTGAAGTTGAAATATTTTCCTCAGTTTATAACACTGTAGATACTGTTTTACCCATTTGCATAGCTAGATACCATAACTCAAATCGCAAACAAAATGTGGTTTATTTAGAAAAGTTAAATCTGTAGCTTCTTAAAATATGTTTCTAGTTAAATGGAAATGCAATAGTAGTTTGATATTTTCAGGATTCAACTTGAATATTTGGTTGAAGGATACTTTTCATTTAAAGTATCAGATGACAGTGGACTACAGTCTTGTATGTAGAGGAAGCAATATAAACTTGTCTATGATTCAGAATGAAGTTGCAACTCTAATCTAACAGTGGAAGGAAGAGAGCACATGCTTTGTACAAGCTTAGCCCTTGACCAACTGTTCTGGATAACAGATAGATTAATTAATTAATTAATTAATTAACCAGGATAGAGTTAACTTTTCTTGAGCTGGGAGGGAGCACAGCCAGAGTGTCGGACCCGGATTGGCCAGTGGAGTATTCCATATCATGTGATGTTATGCTCAGTGTATAAAGGCGGTGGGTACTCTCTTGCTTCCAGGTTATGCAATGGTGGGATCTTCGTTCTTTTGGGATTGCTGGCTGTTACCAGGCTGGGTATCAGTCAACGGCTGGTTAGCAATCGGATCGTGCATTACCCATTTCTACTTCCTGTTACTGTTTTGTTTTATTACCATCACAAAACTGTTTTTTATCTCAACCTACTAGTCTCCTTTTGTCCTTCCCCTGTTTCTCAGGTGGGGGGGAGAGTGAGTGACTGGCTTCATGGTGTTTGGCTCTTGGCCGAGTTCAAACCACCATAGTCTTTTTTGCGCCCAATGCGGGGCTCAAAGGGTTGAGATAACAACAGATCTGATCAGTATATCATAATGAATTTTTTATAAGCATTCATTATATTGGTTTATCGGTGGTCATAATGTCAATAGCTTGGCTCCTTAAAATTTCATCACCCCACTTGTTTTATATAGTCCCCATGCTGCTGATTACCACCTGTGGGAGTTGGATTAAGATTTTTGCTTTGCTGTACTATGTAACATTGATTTATGGCATGTTTAAGTTGTCGGTCCTGAGGATACTTACAATTTTGTTTGAGAATTTTGGGAATTTTGAATATCCTTAGAATGTTTACCCTAACATGGTCATCTTACTGCTGGGAGCCAGTGTGTTCTTGCATGTGGTTCAGGTTTTGTTCAGGGTTAAGCAACTGTTTAAGAGTATCACCTGGAGATCTACCCCAAGGTTGAAGAATTATGAGTGGCTGGGGGTGTGAGATAGCATGGGAAAGTACCTAGAAGAGTGAGAACCTCAGGTGTATTGGAACTTCCCTCCTGAAAAGGTGCAGAATCCCAAAAAACTAGTAAAATATGTGGAAAATTATGTTGCCATCCTGGTAATTCCAGAGAGACACAGATCACTGTAACATGCTGGGGCCTGGCCCATGCCTACCGAGTGCTATTAAACACTATTCAGCACCCTCAAAGGGAAAAGAAGGTCTCTGGATCTGATAACAAAATGACAGACACTGCAGCCACTCCAACTCCGGCAACAGGTATTGCAGCTAATCTGGCCCTGACAGCAGGCACTGCAGCTGAACAAGAGGACCAATCTGTGACGGTGTCAGTTACTCCTGTACATAAGACGAAATATACAGAAGAATCACCTCGCATTGTAAAGGATGATGATGAACCAGAACCATCATGAGAACAGGAGGAGGAGGAGGCAGAACCAGTGGTAGTCACCCGATCCTTATCCCTGAGTGAGCTGTGAGACATGCGAAAGGATTTCAGCTGCTATCCAGGTAAGCACCTTGCTAATTGTATGCTCCGATGCCAGGATAGTGGGGCCAGTAGTGTGGAATTAGAGGGTAGGGAGACCAGGCAGGTGGGGGGTCTCTGTCTAGAGAAGGGGGCATGCCAAGGCAGTTGGAAAAAGGACACAAAATCTCAGTCTCTAGAGGTAACTCCTGTAGAGCATGAGGGAGAGGTATCCCTATAAGGAAGATGTTATATGTCATCCAAGTAAGTGGACCACTATGGAGACAGGTATCCAGTACTTGAAGGAACTAGCCATGTGGGTGTTAATTATGATCCAGATGACGCACAGCTACCCACAGATCCAGATGAAGTCCAATACACCTGGCCCATGTGGCAGAAGTTTGTATGGAGCACGCCATTGTTGTATGCCAATGCATTAGCAGTAATGGACTGGAGAGACAAGGAGGGACCAACAGCAGATGAACTGGCTCACCAACTCCAGCAATATGAAGAAAGACTTTTTCTCCCTCATCGTGGCTGTTGAAAAACTATCCCGAGAATTCCAGCAACTCAAAGAGGACATGTCCTACTCCCCACTTGCATGGGCTAGGACCTCAGCTATTAGGAGCAAGTGTTTTCCTACTCGAGAGAACTGGTATACACCACGGGGGAACCTGTGGTATTTCCTGTGTGACCATGGAGAAGGCACGAGAAAATAGGATGGAGAACCCACCTACCTCCTAGAAGAGCAGATATGTGAGTTAGAAGGAAGAACAACTACAAATTGGGGTTCTTTCAGGAGAAATGGCTCTCCAGTTTCACATAATCAGTTGCCCAAACAGAGCAGAAAGCTTGACTTTACTCCTGGTTGCTCCTGATCCTATGAGAAGAACTTCTGATTCATATTCATGAGAAGTGAATGACCAAGACGAGACTGAGACCTGCACATACCACACTAATCCATTCATCAATAGTGGATACTGTGACCAACATTAGAGGGGCCCTGCCTCCAGCCAGGCAGAGGACAGGGACAATCGAGTTTACTGGACTGTGTGGATTCGATGGCCTGGGACATCTGACCCCCAGCAGTCTAAGGCTCTAGTGGACACTGGTGCCCAATGACCCTAATGCCGTCAAATTTTAAAGGGGCAGAACCCATTTGTTCTGAACGAGCTGTAAACACACCAGCAGTCACTCGCCGAGGAGACCAGCTCCAGTGTAGGTAAGCCCGCACTGGGGGGGAATCGCGGCAAAAGGGACGAGCAAGGAGCTTTTTGGGGGGGCTTTTGAATCTTTTGGAGCCAAGAAGGCGGCTAGCCGGCTCTAAGGAGGCTGGCAGGCTGGTGGGCGGGCAGCTGAGGCGGCGGGGCTGAGGGCGGAGCCAAGGGCCGGTGCCGCCTGTTCTGAACGAGCTGTAACCGCCCCGGCGGTCACTCGCGGGGCTCACACCCCACACCCCTCTCCTCGGTAACGAGCTGGGTGGGCTGCCGGGTTACCGTGGGCGGAACCAGCACCACCCACACTTGATCAGGTGATAAGAACCCTGTGGGAGTGCTGCCCACAGAGCTCAGGGTGATCAGATAGTACCTGAGTGTCAGTGTCCCGCGGTAGCTTGTAGGGCAGGGCTGAGTCTCTACCACTGGATGAGGTACGTTCGATCGCTGTCCAGTGCCGGGGAGGGAAGGAACAGCACTGCAGGGATGTGAGAGCACAGCGTGTGGGAAACAGCACCCAGGGATTTGTTCCCTCCTGGCCAGAGAGAATACCATGGTCACAACAGGGCCAAGAGGCAGAGTGATGAGGAATGTGGGAAGCCAGAGAGAGGTCCTGCACGAACAGGCAGCTGTGCAGGTCTCTGCCTGCTGAGAGTGCCTGAGCCTGGCACTTGAACTGGAGGGAGTCAGAGGCACCGTTTGTGTGCGGGGTGATCAAGTAAAAGGTCTGAAGAGGTAGAAAGGGGGTGTGAAAGTGAGATTGACTGGTGGAGCCACACTTTGAGACAAAGGCAGCAGGTAGAGGCTCTACAAGAAGTGCATGACCCTCTCCCCTTGATTTGCAGAAAAAAGACTCTACAACTCAAAATAGAGTTATAAAGCAGGTATGTTTTACTCTGGCTGGGGTGCAAGGGGATTTCTCCACAAAGCTTGCACACCCACTACACATTTTACCAAAAACTTATAGAGTGTGGATATACATATTCATTGGATTCTATAACACAAACATACATATGCATGAGTAAGGCTGGGTTAGTTCTAGAGGCTGGTGTCAGCAGTTTATGTTATCTTTGCATCTGCTCATTGCCTCCTGGTGGTCGTCTTCGGGGGGTCTTTGGGAGGAAGGCTTGTAGTCTTTCTCACCTTGGTTTTTTCCCCTGGAGTATGCGCAGATTCTCTTGGTCAATTTCTTGAATAACAAGAGTGTTTTCAGCCGGTTTACTCATTCTATCTTATCTAAGAGAACCAATGGAACTTCTACCATCTGTATATGGCTATCTTTACTCATTACTGAGGCCCAAGGACAAAAACATGCTATTTTTCTGAACACTGCAGTTCTTGGTAGATTTTCACAATAAACTGCTTTGTTTTGATGAACACCGTAGTCCTTGGTAAAATCCCACAAAACAGTCTGGGCAAGCAGGATTCTTAGCAATATTCAAAAATACTATAAGTAATACTATAACTTGCTATAAGTAAGTAAATAAGTTGCTAAGTAGTTTGCTACAAGTAAATAAGTCTCAAAACAAGTAATCATTTCTCTGTACCACTCTCCTCTCACCAGGCAGAAGGAGGCGATGTGGGGGACAGGGGGGAATGGAGAGAGGTCCTTCCTCGGAAAGGCAAGTAAAAACCTTCTTGGCCCCCCTCACCTTCCCAGTTGTCATTGTACAACAGGTATGAGGCTTTGGAACTAGACGGCCAGCCGAATTAAGATGGTCGCCATCCGGTGAGTCACCCACAGCTTGTCCCTCAGCCCCACGACTTGTGACTTCTTCCAGTAAGAAGGAAAGGAGGGTAATTGTAGTGGGTGACTCTGTTCTGAGGGGTATGAAGGGGCCCATATGTTGACCAGACCCATACCATAGGGAGGTCTGCTGCCTCCCTGGTGCTTGGGTTAGAGAGATTAAAAGGAAGGTCACTGCTCTGGTGCAGCCCTCTGATTACTACCCCCTGTTGGTTATCCAGGCAGGTAATGATGAGGTGGTAGAGAGAAGTCTAAAGTCACTCAAAAAAGACTTCAAGGCACTGGGGTGGCTAGTTGAAGGCTCGGAAGCTCAGCTGCTGTTTTCATTAATCCCTCAAGTGGAAGGGAAAAACAGTGAAAGAGGGTGGAAAACACATCTGATTAGCACATGGCTCAGACTGGTGTGCCACCATCGGAATTTTGGCTTCTTTGATCATGGTGAGGTTTATAAGGCACCTGGTCTGCTGGTTACAAATGAGATAGGTGGGATGCAGCTGTCCCAGAGGGGGAAAAGGATTCTGGGGCAAGACTTAGCAGGGCTTATTGACAGGGCTTTAAACTAGATATGAGGGAGGAGGGGGAGATAACAGGGCCTGTAAGGAATAAGCTCAAGGGAAGCATGCCAAGGCTTGAAGGATGGTGGACTAGTGAGGGCTCCCTCTGGCATTTCATTTGAGAGAAGGGATAGATGTTTAGAAATCATGGAAGCAGCTGAGGAGGGTCTGGTAGGGAATGGGACCCACACTCACAAAAAGGTGTTGGATTCATTTGCTCATCTCAAGTGCATCTATACCAATGCATGTAGTATGAGCAACAAACAGGGGGAGCTTGAAGCCATGATGCAACATGAGAACTATGACATAGTAGCTATCACAGAAACGTGATGTGATGCTTCGCATAACTGGAGTGCCACAATCGATGGCTACAAGCTCTTCAGGATGGATAGACAGGGAAGGAGAGGCGGTGGAGTGGCCCTGTATGTTAGAGAATGCTATGACAGCTCAGAAATCAAGTATAGTGATAACGGGGTTGAGAGTGTTTGGATTAAGTTAAGGGCCAATAAAGCTGGGACTGTTTAGTTTGAAGAACAGAAGGCTAAGGGGAGACCTCATCACTCTCTATAACTCCCTGAAAGGACATTGTAGAGAGGTTGATGCTGGTCTCTTCTCACAGGTAATTAGCGATAGAACAAGAGGGAATGGCTTTAAACTGCAACAGACTGGCATTAGGAAAAAATTTTTTGCTGAAAGAGTGGTCAGACAGTGGAATAGGCTGCCCAGGGAGGTGGTGGAGTCACCATCCCTGGATGTGTTTAACGGACATTTAGTTGAGATGTTGGGGGATATGGTGTAGGGGAGAACTTTGTAGAGTAGGGCTGATGGTCGGACTCGATGATTCCAAGTGTCTTATCCAATCTGAATGATTCTGTGTGTATTTCAGGAGTGACAGGGGGATCTCAACAGCTGACTGTGTTCTGAATTCTGTGGCACCTACTCTAAGTATTTCAGGTGGTGCCACAGACCTTGATTATAATTATGTTAACTGTGCAGTACCTAACTGCTGTAATGTTTATCCCTTGAAGGTTAGTGTTGCCTGCTGCTGGATTGCAACATAAGCCCAGGTAATGCAGGTTACTGAATTGAACATAGCACCAGCTCCAACAACGGGCTCAAGAATGTAACCTCCTGCATCCAGAAATTTATGGGTACAGAAGTTGAGGGAATCAGCCTGTATACCTGTAATTTTTTAACCATGGTGGATGTAGGCTGAAAAACTGCCAACTCAAAATTATACGGACAACAACTTACTCTTTGTTTCTGACTAAATTGTTGCAGATTCAGTAGCTGCCTTTCATGCTTTACTAGGTATCTCTTGAAGTTCTACTTGGTAAAAACTCTGTCTTCTCTAACTCCACCATGTACATACTGGTTCGATGAAGTTTCTGTGGACATTGAAGGTAAACGGCAGACAGAGCTTAAAAAACCTACATGATAGGTGAGAGAGATGCTGATGAGTTGGTAGTGAGAAGAGGCCCAGAACAGGCTTGCCAAACTTAGACCAAATCTTGTAAGTTTTGCCTTAGATCATGACTTCTTCATGTCTTAAATCTTGATTTAGTGGTCTCTCTGTGGTTTATTAGCGTAGATATGAGTGGAGATATTGTCTTGTGGGAATGTTATGTGCGTATAGGTGAAGCTGTGTAGCTTAAATAAACCCTTAGGAATAATGTGGCAGACTAACCTAGATATAGTCACTCAGACATGTGCAAACAGGACAGTCATGTAAAGTCATTGTCTTATATTTGTGACAGATATTTTTCTATGGTGAATGCATCTGGGCAACCAAGCTCATTTTACACAGATGTAAGCTCAAACAGGCAGCAGATAACATTTTCATTTCAAATCTAAATTTGATGTGGAGGAACAATCTAGGCATGATGGTTTTATACCTCATTACGATGTACTTAATTCCCTTTTAAGGAGCTCTAATTGTGATATAGATTCTTCTACATTCTCCACACAGTATACTAAGAGGAGAAACAGTTCATTTACAAGCAATGCATACGTTTAACTTCAGAATAACTGCACTACTCACAGCTCTGCCTTGCAATATTCTTACTACACATTAATATTGATGCTTATTTAAAACAAAGAAACTTATCAGGGCACTTAATCGTATGCTTAATTCCTACAGTGGTCAACTGGATTTAACCTATGTCTAATGCGTCTGCTTAAGCTAAGATTTTGAAGCATTGTAAATTATAGTAATGGTATTCCAGTTTGGACAAATCAGGTAACTACCAGGCTACTGGAAAGCCATTCCTGTGGAAGTATGCAGGCAGACACAATACTCTATTCATGTCAATAAATTATATGTTACTAAGCAAAGTTTGACAGACCACAGAGTTTTGGCTCACTCTGAAGTAGATCACTTGCAACATATGAAGAACTTGCAAACCACTTTCATCGCATGTGTTCAACAACAGATGTTCAACAGGCTAGATGCTTCAGTGTACCAAGAAGAGGTGTACCAAGAAGAGTATGGCAGTATGCAATACTGAAAATTTAATGACATGCTGTGTTAAACATTATTCTTTGTTTTGTATTAAAGTAAAAATTTAATCAGGTTTCATTAGGCAATCAAATTCCTTGATATCTTCAAAAATAATTTCATTTGCTTGAAGATTTTTGTTTGATAGGAGTCTGTGTTTAAGACAGAAGTATTTTGATGCATTTGCTAACATCTGTTCCAAGTAATCTTTAATTTTACTAACAATAAGGGGTTTTTTTCATTGCCTTCATGATCAGAAGTTTGGTTTTACCTTTTGCTGTTTTGCATTTGCTTAAAGTAACAATGGTCTGGTTTTACAAATCTCTTTTTTTTTTTAAATGTTAAAACCTTTTCAATAACACTGTTGATCTCTTAGTTGAAAACTGGTTGTCAATATTTATATAGGCAACATTTCAAATAGAAGTTCTCTGCCTATTGTTAGCTTCTTTCACGTCTTGTGTATGTGTGTGTCCACATTGCATACAAAGAAGTTAAAAATAGCTGAAGTTACAATAAAAGATCAAGTGCTTAAATGTTGGAATGTATCCTACAGGTTTTCTGCACAACCTTAATTTAATGCTCGTGTATAAATATAGCAATATTATCATTATTACTGAATATATAACCTTTTTTCCACAAACTTTCCTTGCTTACTACAGGGTGAAAAAAACTCAATAAACAAATTTTCAATGTACTGTTTTCCTCAAACATTTGCATGATTTTGGCTTTATCCCTAAATTCAAATTTTTTCTACATAAACAATGACTACTTTCTTTTTAGCTTTCTTCCAAGACACCTATGTGACTTAGACCTTCAAATAAACCCAAATCAATTTACACAGAGACATCAGAGGTTCTTGTTACCATTTTACAGATAGGGTACTGAGACTGTGAGAGTCTAAAATCTTACTAATTTTAGTAAGTTTGCTACAGTTAAAATAGCTAGAAATTATTTTTCAGGGTGTTGAAGCACTTAACGTGTTCAAAGTACGTGGTGTTTTAGTCATTGTTGTGTTGTAAGAACTTTAACAGATCAGAGCTGGAATCTTAATTTCATCAATCAGAAAATGAGAAATACATAGCAAATGACAAAATGGACAAATTTTGAGTTAAAATATTTGTTTAGCATCACCTGGAAACTCAGTGGCAGAGCCTGAAGTAGAATCTGTCTCTGTATTGTTCAATTTTGTTTCCCTTTCTTTTTCCTTTTAACCTTGTAATAAACCACATAAATCTTTAATCACCATGCATCCCTAGTTCACTCATTGAGTGTACTCCATCTGGTATGCTGAATGAAGCAGGGTCCTTTGGGAAAAATGCTTTCTGATTATGTAATTAAGGACTTTATTGAAGTGTGTATGCACAAAGGGACAACTTTCTTCTGCTATGATTAAAGAAAAGTTATTTGTCTTTGAAGAACTGAGATAGTAATGAGGAAAAAAAAAAAAGGAGGATGAACTTGGGAACCGTTAACTTAAATTTGTGATTGTTTTGGAAGGGAATATTTTATTAAATATTATCCTGAAAGAAGGAGGATTTCTTTGATGATGTGTTGAGAAGACAGACCACTCTGGAATATGCTTTCTGCAGGTTTCAATTTATTCTCTTCAATTCGTTCTCTAAGAGAAACTAATTCTGAATTGATTTGTTTTGAATAACCTGTCACAAAGCTAGATCTGTGAACTGCATGAATTATCTAGAATTCCGTAGTTATTGCTCGAGGATGACTGAGCAGGAATCTAGTGGTTGTCAGACTGAAAGGTTGAAGGAAACATTTACCTGGCAGGAGTAAATTTTAAATTCTGTCTGAGGATATGGTTTACTCCAGTTTGCAATAGATGCCTCACCAAGAGGTGGCATTTGACTTCCCACAGTCAGAGGTCCTGAAAAGTTTTCATCCCTCAGCCACACAAGGGACAACCAAACTCAATGGATTTCAGCACTGCTTGTCTCAGGTCACAGCAGCTGCAGGAAGTAGTGGATAGCCAGGGATTAATGTCCCTAGTGACTTAATCCTTCTGAAAGGAAGCTGAATCCCTAAAACAAGATGTTTATGCAGAGGTCCACTTTGCAGATCAACCAAAGTGTATGGGAAAATTACAATGCATGTTTGCTAATACATAGTTTAAGACACTTCAATGTTTAGCAATTTATGTTTTTTATTTGGTATTCAAGGTTTCCTTGCTTCTTTCCTTCCTTTCCCTTAATTATACATGCTTTAAATCTCTATGGGAATAAACACTCTTTTTTTTTCCCCCCCACATAAAAAATAGATCCTTGATCTTCTGTTATGCTGATGTGTAATATCTGAGAAATTTTAGGGATCATCCTTAGTAATTTTCTTGGCCACAGCGTCAAGCCCAGGGCTCCCAATTTCAAGGGGTTCACCAGGACCTGGAAGGAAGAACGAGGAGTACCAAACCCTCCTATGAGTCCCAGATGCAACTGCAGGGCTCTCAATATCTCCTTTTTCTTTTTTTTTTTTTTTTTGAGTTTCAGTTCCTAAGTGGAGTGTAAATTCTGGTTTCAGGTTTGTTAACAAATGGAGTCTCTGACAGGTTGCTACAACTTGACATCAGTACCCAGAAACGATGGCGTTAACTTTTGCTGAAAGTGACAAGAAGAAAATAAAGGACTATTTTCAAGCTGTCAAGGAGGAAATCAAATAGGATACAGCAACTAATAGACTAGGAGAATGAGTTTTCCAAATTCGCTCCAGAATTTGTTACAGAATGGTGAATGAGTGAATACCATCAACCAGTCTTTCAAATATATTTCAGGTATGAAGGATGAGGAGAAAAAATAGTTTACATTACATTTAGATAAGATACATTTTGCTTACAAAATTATCTAATGTTCTCAGTTCAGTACAGGTTACCTTTATCTAAGAGATAATGCTATTTTTATTGAGTGATGTATTACAATAATGTATTTTAAGTATAGTAATTTTAGAAATGTGATTAAAAATGTAACAGAACTACTTATAAAATATACTGTAAAACATCAAATGCAAAATATATCTGAATTTTGGAGAACTTTGGCATTCCTGAGATGTTCTTTAGACCAGTAAAGTATGACCATACTTTTCCTCCTCTGAAGAAATACTTTCGTATTGTAAAGAAAGTATTTATTCTAAAATATGGCCAATATTGTTCTATCAAATGACTTATGTATTATCAAATAATGGAAAATATTTAATGGTTCTCTGTTTCCTCTTTCCTCAATCAGCCAGGGTTTTCTGGTTTTTTAGGCTTTCATTAGGACAACTAAATGATGACAAGGCCCATTTATTGAAAATTTAAATGCTGCTGAAAATGGTGTGTTTTGCTTGCATTTATTATGATTCTTCTGTTCTTTTAAAATCATAGCAAGAATTATATCCTGAGTTTTATTAGTGTCTAGTGATTAGGAATCCTGGTAAGGACAAGTTGAAAATCCCCTTAAATGCCCTGTAAATATTCACTTCGATCCTATTTTATGTAGTGTGCCCACTGGCAGGAGTGATTTATAAAAGAAAAGACTAATACATCTAAATAGGAGCACCAAAAGGCACAAGCCTGCCACAGTGTGCAGAATGCACAGAACTGTATCCTGTATCTTATGTTATCTCAGATATCTTCATTTAGGCAGACTCAGTCAAATTCTCCCAGCTATGAATTATGAAAGACATAATTCTTTTCAGAAATCAAGCTGTTAGCACAGAATATCAATGGCATTTCATCATTATGATTGTAAGTGGCCGTTTCACAACTTACAGAGCAACCATGCTTTCACATAGACTATTTAAACACTATCATCCTGAATTTTACAGCAAAATAAACTGCCTTGGTACTCATGATCTCCTGAACTCATGTTCTCCTGAACATTAGAAGAGACAGCTTTGTCCTTTGTACATCTATGAATGTAATCTTTTTAATTCAACACATGAATTGCATGTCTGTGTTAATATTATTTGTTTAAAGCAAGCACCCTACTTCACAGTACGTATTCAGCCAAGAAAAATAGTACTCAACCAAGAAAAAAAGCATACTGTGGGAGAAAGTACAGTACGCAAAGGTGTTTCCATCAAAACACTAAGGAATATCTCTATATAATCACATTAATAAATTATCCACTGAAGAAGATAGATAAAGGTAAAGAAGGTGGAAAGTTAGTGTATAAATTCCACTGGGACAGGTACAATAGCCTCATGTGTTATTTCAGATTGGTTCAGTAGCCAATTATCTCTGAAGAAACCTAATCTAGCATTTTTTCAGTGTATGGACAATTTAATTTTATTTTTGTGGCATGTGAAAAATAAGAATAGACAATACACTGCATGTCTTTTATGGTGAATTCTGAGATAGAATCTTAGGTCCAAGTAGAATGTGGCATACATAAAACAGCTTAATGGTGAATATATTCAAATACTTATTTTTGTAGGGAAAAAAATTCTATGCACAATTTTTCCCTGAAGTGATTTGTACTAGTATTAAAATGCATTTATTTTCCATATTATTAGTTTTTCAGTTTTATGGTAATTTCAACATGGAAATTCCTGTAGCTCAGCTTACAGTTTTGAAATAGAAAATGGAGGGTGAAGAAAAACTATGAAGACATGGATTTAGATCTGTCAGTTTGCCCTAAATAATGTAATGTGGCACTTGGCCCAAAATCTTTAAAGAAATGAGTAGATAATTGTCAATAATAGGCTCCGTTATAAGGGGTTTGTTAGCCCTAAAACCTAATATTTTGTGATGCCCTTTCTCCAACTGATGGGTAGACATGTCTGAATCTTGCCGTAACAGAGTTCCAAGTGACTGTAAGTACTGCAGGGATTGTTTCTGGCTCTGGTTTAACCGTTCCTTTTCAGGCTGTTAAACATTTCTTCCTGTTGCAAGCATGGATCTTTAATCAACCTGTTATTCATCCAGATTGCACCTGAAAAACAGAACATCCAACAAGCTGGTTATTGTGCTTGTGAAATAACTAAAAAGAACTATGTGAAATTCAACAGAGTACATGTGTCAGAAATATGGCCTTGAAGTTAAATATTTTTCCCTGTCTATATTCACATATGTTGTAATTCTTTATTGCGGGATAATGCTTTTTATTTATAAATATTATTAGTATTTTTAAAAACTGGAATACATTGTACTGATTCTTTCCATTGTGATAGTAAACTTAATGGAAATAATTTTTGCAGGTGCTTTGTCATTCATTCATGATAAAGTCAAGAAAAATGCGTGTATATTCAAAATGGATGCGAAGAACTAAAATGAAATTAATCTTGCTGACATCCTAGATCAGGCTAGAAAAGTTAGAATCAAGTTTAAACTGGGATCATGATGAGATTAGGCCTTCTGTAGCCTTATTGTTGTAAGTACATAAGGAAATTCGTTTACATGCAATATTTTAGCATCTGATGTCCTGCATCTCTTTAAAAAAGGTTTTACAGTCACAATTGTGGAATACATATTTTGAAAGTCCTTTTCTTCTCAGTAGTGTCCAAATCTGAATGACAATGTCATTGTATTTAGATTCCAACAGTGCATTCCTATTTAAAAATGTCCACCCTTATCTTTTAAATAATATGCTACTGTTTTTAATTTCCTGTCTCCTTTTGATCTAAGTTCATTGTTGAGAACTTGCTTCATTTTATGTTTACTCTGATAAGTTAGATCTTTGCGAACTATCTATTTCTTCACCAAAGCCTTTCTTTTAGAACTGGGAGATGCCAAGTGACCAGTACCTTTCTTCAGCGAGGATGAATACCTTCCATTTCTTCTGCAACTGCTGGCAGTTTGCTTGTATATTTGATCTCCCGTTATTCTTCTTCTTGTGTGAAGTATTTTTATAAGAGCAGTACTATTACTTTTGTACAAGTGAGTGGAATGTACTGGTGGCTGTGCAACCCAAGACAATGCTAGGAATTCAATAAGCACAATAATAATTAATAAATGAAATTGTAACTTGAGTACAGTTAGTGCTGTATACAACTAGTGTACACTAGCATTCTTAAGTAGTGTGTAAATTAGTATATTCTGTAGTCGCAATGCAGGAAGTTAGCAATTATTTTAATGTGTTTGGTTATATTTCACACCAGAATATAATTTCTAAACATACCATTATGATATGCAGGTAATAACTACTTCTGTGTTACTCTGTAGTCTGCAAATGACCAAACTTTGATTCATTTGCATCTTAAAAAGTTGGAAAGGTAAATACAACTAAACCATCAGAAAAAGGATTAGAACCTGATGAATCATAGCATATCTCAAGTTCAAAGGGACCCATAAGGATCATCGAGTCCAACTCCCTGCTCCTCGCAGGACAACCTAAAACTAAACCAACCTAAGAGTATCATCCAGACACTCTTTGAACTCTGATAAGCTTGGTGTTGTGACCACTTCCTCGGGGAGCCTGTTCCAGTGACTGACCACCCTCTCAGTGAAGAAGTGTTTCCAATGTCCAATCTGAACTTCCCCTGACACAGCCTTATACCATTTTCTCATGTCCTGTCACTGATCACAAGAGAGATGAGATCATCACCTCCCCCTCTGCTGCCCACCTTGAGGAAGACTTGAATGAGTCTGAATCCCTCAGCCTTCTCTTCTCCAAGCTGTGAAGGCTCCAGACAACAAAAATGAAGGGACAAGAAAACAAAAATGAAATTAACATAACAACATCACTGAATGCACATTGCATTTTTGGTCCAGCATTTTCAGTTTCATTACTGTTTTGAACTTGGAACTTACTGAAGCCTTTTATTGGCACTGGCATTCATTATTAATCCATTTCTAAATGGATTTCTGCTTCTCACTTATCCCCTTGCTTCTCAATATTTAGCTGGTCTTCAACTCCTTTTACTCCTTCATTGTTGTTATCTTTTGGCCTATGGATTCTTGACTGCTTTCCATGATCCTAAGCTACCACCTAAATGGGATATACATGACTCAAAACAACATTAGATTAAATATTCTCTAGAAACATTTCTAGATGCTGGAATTTAACTGAATATATCATGCTCCTAATGGCCCCTGAGACATTTCTGCTCAGTTTATGTTCTCCAGACAATTTTAAAGCATAGATCAGGAGTCAATATGGGACAGAACAGCATGGTTGTGTTTCAAACAGATATTTTGCATGTCTCAAAGTTTTGTATGAGGGAAAAAAAAAAAGCATTTTTAACCCAATTTGATAGAAAATACGTCTGGGATCGTTGGAGACACTTGTCGAGGTATTTCAGTATGATCATGACTATGGAGGATCCAACTGTCAGAAATCAATACCCATCACTACAGACTAAAAGTATTAGTTTGGAAATGTTGCTAGGCAAAAATATAATCTGTTGAAGGTAAACTGTTATATGCAAAAATATTTATTTCAACAAAAATATTCTCTGTTTTTAGAAAAGTTTTATAACTCTTTTTTTTTTTTTTCCCAAGCAAAAAAAGTTATACTTTTTTCAATTCCTGATATGAAGCAAAATTTTCTCTCAAGTGGGCATTTGTCCTACCATTTTATGTCTTTATTTCCTTTGAAATGTCATTTGAAACACTTAGTCAAATATTTTAATGCTGCCTTAAAGTAATAAAATGTTTAATTTTAATGAAAATACTCTCCCAAACTCCCTCACCCTCCATAGTGTCCTTTCACAATAGATTCGGGGCCCTGGAACTTTTGAATGAAGAAGAGAAGGAGGAAGAAAATGAGTCAAACAAGGAGGAAGACCAAGGTCCACCAAGGCAGGGTCGTTCTGGAGCAGGTATTAAAACCATTTCTAAAAAGAACACCAGAAGAGTCATTGTAGTGGGTGACTCCATTCTGAGGGGTGTCGAAGGCCCAATATGCAGACCAGACCTGCTTCATAGGGAAGTCTGCTGCCTCCCTGGGGCCCGGGTGAAGGACGTCACGGCAAAACTCCCCGCTCTAGTGAGACCCAAGGACTACTACCCTCTCTTGGTTTTTCAGGTAGGTAGCAACGACATTACCAGGAGAAGGCCTAAAGCAATGAAGAGAGATTTCAGGTCCTTGGGGAAACTGATTAAGGGGTCGGGGGCACAAATTGTGCTCTCCTCCATCCCTTCAGTTGTGGGGATGGATGAAGAAGAATACAGGAGAACTCAACAGATGAACTTGTGGCTCCAAGACTGGTGTTACCATCAGGGATTCGGATTTTTCAATCATGGGTTAGTATACAGGACACCAGACCTTTTGGCATTAGATGGGATGCACCTGTCCCAGAGGGAGAAAGGGATCTTGGGGCAGGAGTTAACTGGGCTCATTGACAGAGCTTTAAACTACATTTGAAGGGGAAAGGGGGCAAAACATCAGCCCATCTGCAGTGCACCTAGAGCAATGCACACAACATGGGTAACAAACAGGAGGAGCTTGAAGCCATGATGAAACAGGAAAATTATGATGTAGAGGCTATTACAGAGACATGGTGGGATGTCTCCCATGACTGGAGTGCACTAGTTGATGGCTACAAGCTCTTTAGGAGGGATAGACAAGGAAGGAGAGGTGGTGCGGTGGCGCTGTATGTTAGGGACTGTTATGATTGCTTGGAGTACAAGTATAGTGAAGACAGGGTGGAGTGTCTCTGCGTTAGAATCAGGGGGAAGGCCAACAGGGCAGATGTTGCAGTAAGAGTCTACTCTAGGCCACCCACCCAGGACAGAGAGGTGGATGAAATATTCTATAGGCATTTAGGAGAAATCTCACGATCGCTTGCCCTTGTTCTTGTGGGAGACTTTAACTTCCCAGATATCTGCTGGAATACAACACAGCAGAGCAGGACCAGTCCTGGAGATTCCTGGAATGTGTGGCAGATAACTTCCTGACGCAGCTGGTGAGTGAACCAACCAGAGAAGTTGCCCTGCTGGATCTCCTCTTTGTGAACAGAGAAGGACTGGTGGAGGACGTGTCAGTTGGAGGCTGACTAGGGCACAGTGATCATGAAATAATAGAGTTTGCTATTCCTAGAGAGGCTAGGAGAGGAGGCAGCAGAACTGCCATCCTGGACTTCCAAAGAGCTCACTTTGCCTTGTTTAGGCACCTGCTTAACAGAATCCCTTGGGAGATGGTCCTGAAGGGTATAGGGGTCCAGGAAAGCTAGACACTCTTTAAGAAGGAAGTCTTAATGACTCAGGAGCAGGTGGTCCCCAGGTGCTGTAAGAGAAGCTGGCAACAGTGAAGGCCACCCTGGCTAAACAGGGAGCTTTGGCTGCAACTCAGGGAGAAAAGGAGAGTTTACAGCTTTTGAAAGAGGGGCTAGCCACTCACAATGATTACAAAGATGCTGTGAGTCTATGCAGGGGGGAAATTGAGAGGTCTAAAGCCCAGCTGGAAATGAATCTGGCTTCTGCTATCAAGGAGAACAAGAAAGGTTTCTATAAGTATGTCAGCAGCAAAGGAAAGGGCAGGGAGAGCCTCCATCTCCTGCTAGACGGAGGAGGAAACATGGTAACAAGCGACAAGGAAAAGGCTAAGGTGCTAAATATCTTCTTTGCCTCAGTCTTCAATAACAAGACTAGTTGTATTGAGGGAATCCAGCCTCCTCAGCCAGAAGACAGAGACTGTCCCACAACCCAGGAGGAGATAGTCAGTGACCTACTACATCACATAGATGTACACAAGTCTATGGGACCGGATGAGATACACCCAAGGGTGCTGAAGGAGCTGGCTGGGGTGCTCGCTGAGCCACTTTCCATCATTTACCAGCAGTCCCGGCAGACCAGGGAGGTCCCGACAGATTGGAAATTGGCCAGTGTGACACTCATATGTATAAGAAGGGTTGGAAGGATGATCTGGGAAATTACAGGCCTGTCAGCTTGACTTCCATGTCCAGGAAGGTGATGGAGCAGCTCATCCTGAGTAGCATCATACAGCAAGTGCCAGATCAGGCCCAGTCAGCATGGGTTTATGAAAGGCAGGTCCTGCTTGGCAAAACTGATCTCCTTCTACGACAGCGCGACCTACTTATTGGATGAGGGAAAGGCTGTGGATGTTGTTTACCTCGACTTCAGTAAGGCCTTTGACACCATTTCCCACACCAATTTCCTGGCAAAACTGGCTGCTTGTGGCTTGGATGGGCACACGCTTTGCTGGGTAAAAAACTGGCTGGATGTCCCGGCCCAAAGAGTTGTGGTGAATGGAGTTAATTCTTGTTGGCAGCCGGTCATGAGTGGTGTCCCCCAGGGCTCGGTTTTGGAGCCATTCCTGTTTAACATCTTTATTGATGATCTAGACGAGGGGATCGAGTACACCCTCAGTAAGTTTGCAGATGACACCAAGTTGGGTGGGAGTGTTGATCTGCTCGACGGTAGGGAGGCTCTGCAGAGAGATCTGGACAGGCTGGAGCGATGGGCTAAGGCCAACTGTAGGAGTTTCAACAAGGCCAAAAGCCGGGTGCTGCACTTCAGCCACAACAACCCCCAGCAGCGCTACAGGCTTGGGGAGGAGTGGCTGGAGAGCTGCCAGTCAGAGAGAGACCTGGGGGTGTTGATTGACAGCCAGCTGAGCATGAGCCAACAGTGTGCCCAGGTGGCCAAGAAGGCCAATGGATCCTGGCTTGCATCAGAAATAGCGTGGCCAGCAGGGACAGGGAAGTGATCTTACCCCTGTACTTGGCACTGGTGAGGCCACACCTGGATTACTGTGTTCAGTTTTGGGCCCCTCACTACAAAAAGGACATTGAATTACTTGAGCGTGTCCAAAAAAGGGCAACAAAGCTGGTGAAGGGCCTGTAGAACATGTCGTACGAAAGCAGCTGAGGGTCCTGGGGTTGTTTATTCAGGAGAAGAGGAGGCTGAGGGGAGACCTCATCGCCCTCTACGACTACCTGAAAGGAGGTTGCAGAGATCTGGGGATGAGTCTCTTTAACGATGTAACAAGCAACAGGACAAGAGGTAATGGTCTCAAACTGCTCCAGGGAAGGTTTAGACTAGCTATTAGGAAACATTTCTTTCCAGAACGGGTTGTTAGGTGTTGGAATGGGCTGCCCAGGGAAGTGGTGGAGTCCCCATCCCTGGAGGTGTTTAAGAGTAGGGTCGACATAGCGCTGAGGGATATGGTGTAGTTGGGAACTGTCAGTGTTAGGTTACTGGTTGGACTGAATGATCTTCAAGGTTTTTTGCAACCTAGATGATTCTGTGATTCTGTGAATTCTGAAAAATAATTTAAGAGCATATTTGCATCTGCAAAATGTCTATGTATTTCAATTTTGTCCTAATTTGAAAGAACAACAATTCTTGTGCTATTGAAATTTTTTAAAGAGCAAAACCGCACTTGTATAATCTGGTCAAGTTTTTGTCTAATTTCCCCCAACCCCACAAATCTGTTTCTTTTTCATGAAGTAAAAGTCTAGGTTTTCTTTAAATTCAATTACTGAAGGCAAATCTGAGGTTTTGCTTGCACAAGCTTGATACCATAGTTCCAATAAACCTGATTTTTAGACTTCAAGCAAGGTATTGTTGGGCCTAGCACAGCTGGAACTAGGTTTTAGGAAAATCCCCATTCCCATTTAGGCACTTAAATAGCTGATGGATTGTCAGAAAAATTCAATTTTTGTTGTGATACTGATGGTCAAATTTTTAAGAAAGGAGTAATTGAGGTTTGACAAGCATGTCCGTCTGTAACAAAAGATCTTCCTATTAAAACCAATAATTGTTTCTTTTGTTTCAATAATGTAGCTGTAGACCAGGTAACCTTGAAGGGGTTTAGACAGAATCCCAGTCGAAAAATGAATCTTTAAACATGTAATACTAAAATAGAGCTGAATAAGCAACCAAAATATGTGCTTGGCAGCAGCGATGTCTGCAATTTTATTGGTGGTTTTTTTGCCTCTTTTTCTCTCTGCTGCATCTGTCTGTGATGGGAGATGAGATGACCAAATCATTACAGAAAGACACAGTCAGAGCAGGGTAACATGCAGGCAAGATCTCAGCTTCCTCCTCTCTCTACCCCAGTGTTGGCCACACAGCCACCTCAGCTCTGATCACTGAGTAATTGAAAGATGGAAGAGGGTACACGTGCTGGAAACCACCTAGGAACGGGAAATATAAGGGCTGGCATATCTTACTCCATATGTGTGTGTTTTTACATACAGAAAGGGCATACTCTTTCTTATAGTGATCTTTTTGTCCTCTACTATTGGCCCTATAACTGATTTTGTGGACAACACATCCCTTTATAATGAATCATTTGCACTTCCATGTTTAGTGGCATTTCATAGCACTTTTTGCAGATCCTGCTTAATTCATATTTTTTCACCCATTCTTTTTCTCTCCCTCCTTCCCTCAAAGGGTAGAGCCCTTTTCTGTATTAATACAACTCTTCACCCTTCTTGGACAAAGCCAGTTGCGTTATTCTTGAAATAATACATAATACAATATTGTATTATTCTTGAATACAATACATAATACAATATTGCATTATTCTTGAAAATATGTGATTGTGCTTGTATATTGTTTACTCAAGAACATGCCCAAAGATTCTGCTGCCACATTATGTCTGGCACACAAAGAATAAACCTACTCACCAATTACGTGAAAAACTTCTTGAGGAAATGTTAAGAATGGCTGTGCTATGACTGGTTCAAGGAAACAGGCAAAATAGGATACAACTGAGGGGCTGGGAAAAAATTGAAATTTCTTCCCTTCTGCCCCACAAAAAGCCAACTATATTTAGCAGTTCCAGCCTTCCAAATGTCCTTGTATCCTTTGATTTCTCCTATTCACTTTTGTCATCCCCAGATTCTTCTACTGAGGCTTACCAGTACTCTTCTTGCTCTTTGAATGTCACCTGAAAGTGAATACTGCTACCAAAGAATGTTCGCTATATGAAAATTCAACCTAAGTGACATTGCTGAGAAAGGTTGGTCAAACACTGGCTGTGACTGTGACTCAGGTCTGAGAGCTACTAATTAAACACTCTAAAACAGCAGATTAGTTTTGCTAGTTCATTGTGCTAATTCTTCAGATTGGCAGTGTCCTGACAAACTTCTCCTTTTCTTTATCCTGTCATTTCAGGAGATGGAACAGCAGATGAAGAGTAACACTGAATCTTATTATCTTATTTTAGTTGTTAGTCAGGTAGCAGAAATGAAGGTACTAGGACACAAACTATTGGTAAATAGACCAGAAGATATGTCAGACATCAGTGGACTACTTTCTGCCCCTATTGCAAAACATTGGAGATTGTAGAAATGACTGTAGGCTTACCTGTGCAATGTTCTGGAATGTGCTCTAATAAATGCTTGTTTCGTCTCCAGGATGAGCCCAGCATAATCATAATGAAAAAAACTAAAACCACAACCTTTACATCCTTTACATCAAGAGCAGCAACTCTGTATGCTGAATGGAATAGGAAGCTAAGAAATATATAGTTTAAAAATCATTAGGGTTTTACGTAAAAGGATTAAGCATTCATCAGTTTGAAAGGATGGCTGATTGCCTAAATTATAATTTTTACTCCAGCCTTCAGATACTTAAAATTTCAGTAGCATACATTGCTGCAAAGTTTTATTAAATTAGCTATTCTGGATGCCAGCTTCTCAAGCAAGAGGAAAAAACCATGCTGTAAACTTATTTTGGAATAGGTCAGATACCTGAAGACCTGTTCAAACCTTTAGCAGACTGTATTTATAGAATGGATGGGCAAATATTCAGTTGGCAAAGAGATAGGATATTATTTCTGCTCACCTGTTTCTTACTTCCCTCTGACACAGTTAGTCATTTCATATAAAGCAGTTGTGTTTGTTTTATAAATAAGTGGGTGGAGAGGAGGATGGATGGATGGATGGATGGATGGATGGATGGATGGATGGATGAATTGAACGACCCCAGACAGGAGTGGGAGTGTTTACCTGACTGCTCTCCTGGAAGAGATAAGGGAACAGTGACAACCAGCTAGGGCCATGGTGAAAGCCTAGGAATAGGAACATTTCCAGCCAGCAGAGTTGTTAATCTCGAAGAAGATGTCAGGCAACAGTTTTGTATTATTTTGTATGAGAAATTAAGTACACATCTGTGTAGCAGCCCAGTTTCACCAGGCCAGTTCTACCCGTCAGTTTGCAGGCACATTTTTGTGTTTGTGTGAAACACGAGTAAAAAAGAAAGTCTACAGCACAGCTTGTAGGCTGAGATACAAAACATGTAAAATATGATCAAATGCTTTGGAATGGTGATCAGACATGAAATACGTTATTCATGATATACTTTTACCTCACAATAGTTTCAATTATTGTCAGTGCTCTTTATAAATCTGATATATCTGATCAAAACAAAGAGGTGAGATGGGAATATCTGCCCTTTTGACAATTTTCTTCAGCTTTTGTTTTCTTTCTGATTCATGTGCTCAGACACCTTTACAACCTCACCTTCCAAAGTCTTTTTGCTCTTAGAAATGAACATTGCTGAGTGCATAGGTGAGATGCAGATTGCAAATTTTTTATGCAGTACATTGCATTTATACTTTGATCACCAGGTCTGTCATTTCCACAGGCAGATACTTGTGGTGTCAAAAGCAGTGACACGGACTTATTGGTAATACCTGTAGCAAGCTTACAATAATAAGACAAATGGACAGATTTGTTGCAACCAGTTTGGCAAAGATAAATCACATATTTTTTGCTAAATTATCTTTGTTTCACTAAGCAATACCTCTTTTACTGACTTTTGCATCATGAATAAAATAATAAGTCTTTAATTTTTTATTATTTTCCAGTTTTTTCTTTTTCCTTGTTAAGTATCCATCCATGCAACGGCCTTTCATGCTTCCCCAAGCTTTAAGAACTTTTTATATCTGCTCTTCATTGTCTTCTACTTGGCCTGCCTTAAGCTGGACCCCTAGGGAACAAAGTGCCGCATAAGCAATCTTTTTTAGTATTACATGGCTTATCATATATCCCATTTAGGACTTCATTTTGTATTTCTCTCCAGCAGGAAACAGTAATAGATTCTGTTAATGTCCCTTTACAAAGTCTTCTATTTATTATACGCATCTAGTGGAGCTGCATGTCATACTTCAGTCACTTCAGTGTGCATGTTTAATAACCTGCTATATAGTAGAGAACATTGCTTCAGGAGCCTTTGGTTCAAGAGCCTTTGCTCTTCACCAGTGTGGTTAGTTACATTAATAAGGCTGAAGATGCTTCTGTATGTGAGCACATGTTCAAATTGAACATGCATGATAAATATTACTTTATTAATAAAAATCCTGAGTGTCCTAGCATTCTTTTCTGTCTGTGTCTGTTTTTAACAATGGAACAAGTCCTTCCTTAGATTGTGTGTCTTGGAAAAGGACAAATTCATGAGCAGTTTGAGGTAAGCAGGACTGCAGTGTTTATAAAAAATCCACATTCACAAAAACTTCAATTTAATGAGAAAATAAATGTCATATAAGCAAGTGAGAGGGCATGTAGAAATCCATAGTCTTCCAGATAATTAACTTATGCAGACAAAACCATCCCCCCTCTTCCCCTTCTTAGTTATATTACACACACACACACAGTGCCATTAATTCAGTAGCTTTCTGTGTGAATACACAATAGCAATTAAAACTACATGAGCAGCATACTATTTCAGTGAGCTATAGTTTTCACATGTGTAATGTTTCTATTTCCCTTCAAGCAAATAAACTGACACTTCATTTCATATACAGTAGGTCAAAAAGAGCTCTCTCATATCCTGCCCAGTGTCCTTCCAGCACTATTTCTGTAGTATTATTCAGGAGACATGTTTCTCTTGTGTTCCACATTCAGTAAAAGCTTTGTCTACTTGTTTGGTGATTAATAAAAATTGAAAAATATCTCTAATCTGACAAATTTACACTCTACTTTCTATTCCTGTCTGAACATTTAACATGAGGAAGATTCAGCAGGACAGAATAAGAAATATTCAAGGAATGAAAAGGACAAAACCCTCCATAAATTTTAGCTTTGCAGATAATAGCTATCCATTCCTTTTTTGAAGAATATTTATTTTATTTCTATTGTTATATATTTTAAACTTCATCAAACACTGAAAATTGGATTGTGGTTTCTGAGTGTGAGCTTCTATTGGGTAACATTCAAAATAAGGAATTTAATAAAAATCTAAGTACTGATGTCTCATCATGATGGAGAACATTATGTCTTTTTTTGCCAAAAACCCATGGTATTCCAAAATGTTTTGAAACTAACAATATATAAAAGTGAATAAATACACATAGAGAATGCAAATATTTTGTGTCACTTGGATGGACTTTAAAGATTGTTTTATGCTTGGTAGAATCCTATTCCCAAGTGTTCTTAATTGTGTGTAAATTGCACCTTTTCCAGTCATCTTTCATTTTAATACCAATTACTGTAATGCTGAATAATGTCTGTCATGCAATTTCTTGATGCAAAAAATCATACCCAGTAGAATGAAACATTATAAACTGCAAAAATAACACCTCTGTTTTTCTTTGGCTCTCAGTTTGATTACACTGTTATTGTAGACAAATTCCCATTTTTAGCCTGGCTTTCAAAGCAACAAGCTTTATGACTACATTATCTGCATGAGTACAAAAGTCTTTCTGTTAGCCTCTCATAATAATGAAAGATGCTGGCCTATTTCATCTAGATGATATAAGAGAAAGAGTTCTCAAACTCATTACCTTCCTATACATAAAAAAAAAAAAAAAAAAAAAAAAAAAAGGTAAAGAAAGAAGAGGTAGTCAAATAGAGAAGAGAAACTCTAGAGAAGAGCAAAAACTACAAACTCAGCCTATTAAACTGAATACAATGAGTGCTGAAGTGATACATCGGAAACCAGAATGCATTCGTTCCACTGAATATGAAATTGCTATTTTTCTTTGGCCAAACTAGCTGTGGACGTTCCTATAAAACTGCCCAGGCTGTCATTATGTATGAAGCTTCTGCAAAAATTGGGAATACATTGTACACAACGGTCATGTTAACTTTTGTGAGCACAGCAGGTATGCAGACATTTGAAGCAAGTTTTATTCCTGTGAAATTTTTAGATTACCTGGTCTCAGAATTTTAGGTTTTCCACATGATAAAAATCTTAACAGCTTTCCAGTTCCAAAATACTTTCAAATTATAACTTTGTGTAAATGTGACTTCTAAATTTCTTTTTTTTTTTTTTTTTAGATCCATATTTCCAATGTAATTTATATTTAGTAAAGAAGGTTCTTAAGAAGCAGAAACAAATTTTAGACATTTTAATAATTTACTTTTCTCTGCTGTGGTCTGAAAAAACATATCAGACTTTTAGGAAAAGCTCATACTTAAAAAGTACTCAGTGATTGTTCATCTGAATGGAAAGAATTTTATCCAAAGTAGATTTATGAATGTAATAAAAGATTGTACTCTTAGTAGGCAATCTAGTATGGCAGAAGGATCATTTATTTCTGATGTATTAGCAATAAAATTTGGCCAAGAACATAGCATGTATTGGGGGTACAGTACTACATACTATTAGCAGCATTGCATGAGGCTCTAAAATAGACTAGAATAGAATATTTCAGTTGGAAGGGACCTACAATGACCATTTGGGTCCAAATGCCTGGCAAATTCACGGCTGACCAAAAGTTAAAGCATATTATTCAGGGCGTTGTCCAAATGCCTTTAAATGCTGAGAGGTATCAGGCATCAACCACCTCTCTAGGAAGCCCGTTCCAGTGTTCAACCACCCTGTTGGTAAAGAAATGCTTCCTAATGTCCAGTCTAAACCTCCCCTGGTGCAGCTCTGAACCATTCCCACACATCCTATCACTGGATACAAGGGAGAACAGATCAGCACCTCCCTACTGCTCACAACACTCAAGGCTGAGGCCACACCATCACTAAATACAGCAGGATAATAACCTCTTTTGACTGGCTGGCTGTTCTGTTTGATGCACTCCTGGCTGCAGAGGTTTGTCCCTCTTGGCTGCCAGGGCACACTGCTGACTCATTTTGAACCTGATGTCAACCAGCACCCCCAGGGCTGCAGGGCTGTTCTCCAGCCACTCTGTTCCAATCCAATGTCGGGGAAGGTTTTGATATGATCCCAAGAGTGAGATTAAGACACAAATGAAGTCAAATGCTGTACACCCAAAACAGTTTTTATTAAAAGTGAAGAGTGGTAGTGATAGGACAGAATGGAAGGAAAAGAGAGAAATCGAGCAAGCATTCAGAATAGAGTCACAAAAATAGTCACCACCATGGAACCAGCAGCATCCTGTTGGTCCTCAGTCTTCAGTTCTTCGGGTGCACACCTTTTAAGCTCATTTTATCAGCTGATTTGCATACTAGACAAAGAGAGGCAGGTATTCCATGAGCTCATTTCTATGAGAGATGAGGCATCAGATGGGATACACCTGTCCCAGAGGGGAAAAGGATCTTGCAGCAGGAGTTATCTGGACTCATTGAGAGAGCTTTCGACTAGATTTGAAGGGGGAAGGGGGCAAAACTGGAACTTCCAGACATAAGTCCCAGGGTAGATTACCAGAGTTTGTGGGCTGTTGTGCCGGCAATGATGCTTACCCTGCTATCCCAGTGGAGGCAAGGGGTGGAGACATGCAGTACAACAAAGATGTAAGGGATATTGATGGATCAGTAACTGTGGTAACACCTGTGAAAGGTCAGGCCAAACTTAGGACCTCTAAATGCAAAAAGGTGCTGAGGACATCAGCCCATCTGAAGTGCACCTATACAGATGCACACAGCATGGGTAACAAACAGGAGGAGCTTGAAGCCATGATGAAACAGGAAAATTATGATGTAGTGGCTATCACAGAAACATGGTGGGATGTCTCCCATGACTGGAGTGCGCCCATTGACGGCTACAAGCTCTTTAGGAGGGATAGACAAGGAAGGAGAGGTGGTGGGGTGGCGCTGTATGTTAGGGACCGTTATGATTGCTTTGAGTACAAGCGTAGTGAAGACAGGGTGGAGTGTCTTTGCGTTAGAATCAGGGGGAAGGCCAACAGGGCAGATGTTGCAGTAGGAGTCTGCTATAGGCCACCCACCCAGGACAGAGAGGTGGATGAAATATTCTATAGGCATTTAGGAGAAATCTCATGATCACTTGCCCTTGTTCTTGTGGGAGACTTTAACTTCCCAGACATCTGCTGGAAATATAACACAGCAGAGCAGGACCAGTCCTGGAGATTCCTGGAATGTGTGGCAGATAACTTCCTGACGCAGCTGGTGAGTGAACCGACCAGAGAAGGTGCCCTGCTGTATCTCCTCTTTGTGAACAGAGAAGTGCAGGATGTGTTGGTTGGAGGTCGACTAGGGCACAGCGAACATGAAATAATAGAGTTCTCTATTCTTAAGGAGGCCAGGAGAGGGGGCAGCAGAACTGCCATCCTGGACTTCCAAAGGGCTGACTTTGCCTTGTTTAGTCAAGTGCTTTGACAGAATCCCTTGGGAAATGGTCCTGAAGGGTATAGGGGTCAAGCAAGGCTGGGCACTTTTTTTGAAGAAAGTCTTAATGGCTCAGGAGCAGGCGGTCCCCGGGTGCTGTAAGAGAAACCAGTGCCAGAGAAGATCACCCTGGCTAAACAGGGAGCTTTGGCTGCAACTCAGGGAGAAAAGGAGAGTTTACAGCTTTTGGAAGAAGGGACTAATGACTCACAATGATTACAAAGATGCTGTGAGGCTATGCAGGGCAGAAATCAGGAGGTCTAAAGCCCAGATGGAAATTAATCTGGCTTCAGGAATCAACGACAACAAGAAATGTTTCTATAAGTATGTCAGCAGCAAAAGAAAGACCAGAGAGATCCTCCATCCCTTGCTAGACGCAGGTGGAAACATGGTAATAAGTGATGAGGAAAAGGCTGAGGTGCTCAATGCCTTCTTTGCCTCAGTCTTCAATAACAAGACTAGTTGTATTGAGGGAATCCAGCCTCCTCAGCCAGAAGACAGAGACTGGGAGAACGACCCCTCCAAATTCCAGGAGGAGATAGTCAGTGACCTACTGCATCACATAGACACACACAAGTCTACGGGACCGGATGAGATACACCCAAGGGTGCTGAAGGAGCTGGCTGGGGTACTCACTAAGCCACTTTCCATCTTTTACCAGCAGTCCCGGCAGACCACGAAGGTCCTGACAGATTGGAAATTGGCCAATGTGACACTCATATGTATAAGAAGGGTTGGAAGGATGATCTGGGAAATTACAGGCCTGTCAGCTTGACTTCCATGTCCAGGAAGGTGATGGAGCAGCTCATCCTGAGTAGCATCATACAGCAAGTGCCAGATCAGGCCCAGTCAGCATGGGTTTATGAAAGGCAGGTCCTGCTTGAAAAACCTGATCTCCTTCTATGACAGGGCGACCTATTTATTGGATGAGGGAAAGGCTGTGGATGTTGTTTAGCTTGACTTTAGTAAGGCCTTTGTGACCATTTCCCACAGCATTTCTCCTGGTGAAACTCTCTGTTCGAGGCTTGGATGGGCACACACTTTGCTGGGCCATCCAGGGCCCAAAGAGTTGTGGTGATTGGAGTTAAATCCAGTTGGCTGCCAGTCATGAGTGGTGACCCCCAGGGCTCGGTTTTGGGGCCACTCCTGTTTAACATCTTTATTGATGATCTAGACGAGGGGATTCAGTGCACCCTCAGTAAGTTTGCAGATGACACCAAGTTGGGTGGAAGTGTTGATCTGCTTGTGGGTAGGGAGGCTCTGCAGAGAGATCTGGACAGGCTGGAGCAATGGGCTAAGGCCAACTGTATGAGCTTCAATAAGGCCAAATGCCGGGTGCTGCACTTCAGCCACAACAACCCCCAGCAGCTCTACAGGCTTGGGGAGGAGTAGCTGGTAACCTGCCAGTGAGAGAGGGACCTGGGGGTGTTGACTGATAGCCAGCTGAGCATGAGTCAGCAGTGTGCCCAGGTGGCCAAGAAGGCCAATGGTATCCTGGCTTGCATCAGAAAGAGCGTGGCCAGCAGGGACAGGGAAGGGATCTTGCCCCTGTACTCGGCACTGGTGAGGCTGCACCTGGATTACTGTGTTCAGTTTTGGTCCCCCCACTACAAAAATGATGTTGAATTACTCGATCATGTCCAGAGAAGGTCACAGAAGCTGGTGAAGGGTCTGGAGCACGTGTCATATGAGGAACAGCAGAGGGAACTGGGGTTGTTTAGTCTGAAGAAGAGGAGGCTGAGGGGAGACCTCATTGTGCTCTACAACTACCTGAAAGGAGGTTGCAGAGAACTGGGGATGAGTCTCTTTAACCAGGTAATAAGCAATAGGACAAGACATAATGTCCTCAAGTTGCACCAGGGAAGGTTTAGACTAGATATTAGGAAGCATTTTTTTCCAGAACAGGTTGTTAGGTGTTGGAATGGGCTGCCCAGGGAGGTGGTGGAATCCCCATCCCTGGAGGTGTTTAACAGTAGGGTTGACTTAGCGCTGAGGAGTATGGTGTAGTTGGAAACTGTAAATGTTGGGTTGATGGTTGGAATGGATGATCTTCAAGTTCTTTTCCAACCTAGGCAATTCTGTGATTCTGTGATTCTGTGATGTTTTAACTCAGCCAGCAGCCAGACACCATGTGGCCGTCCGTTCACTTTCCTCCTCCCTCGTGAAACAGGGGAGGGACAAAAAAAAAGAAGAGAAGTCGTAGGCTGAATAAAATGAAAGAATTTACTAAATATAACAAGAGAACAACAGTAACAATAGTGAGTCCAAAAAGAAACGGGTAAAATGCAGCAGTGGCTTATTGAGCGTGGTGACCGCACCCCCTCAGCAAAACGTCACCGGACCAGACCCGAAATCGGCCCGTGCCCGAGAGAGCCCACCCGCTTATATCCCTGGACATGAAATGGCATGGTATGAAATACTCTAATGGAAGTTATCTCCATCCTGATTGAAACCAGGAGAATTCGAAGCACAAATACTGGCTGAGCCATGAGCAGATTGAGAGCAGCCCTGCAGAGAAAGACTTGGGGGTTGACTTGATGGATGAAAAACTGAATATGAGCTGTAGCCGAGAAAGCCAGCTGTATCCTGGACTGCATCAAAAGAAGCATGACCAGCAGGTTGAGGGAGGTGATTCTCCCCCTCTACTCCACTCTTGTGAGACCCCACCTGGACTACTGCATTCAGCTCTGGGGCCCCCAACAGAAGAAGGCCCTGTTGGAGCGAGTCCAGAGAAGGGCTGGAGAACCTCTCCTATGAAGACAGGCTGAGAGAGTTGGGGTTGTTTAGCCTGAAGAAAAGAAAGTTCCAAGGAGACCTTATAGCAGCTTTGTAGTATGTGAAGGGAGCCTACATGAAAGGCGGAGAGGGACTTTTCACAAGGACATGTAGTGATAGACAAGAAGTAATGGCTTTAAACTGAAATAGGGTAGATTTAGATTAGATATAAGTAATTCTTTATTGTGAGGGTGATGAGATGCTGGAACATGTTGCTCACAGATGCTGTGGATGCCCTATCCCTGGAAGTGTTGAAGGACAAGTTGGATGGGGCTTTGAGGAACCTGATCTAGTGGAAGGTGTCCATGCCCATAGCAGGGGGGATGGGACTAGATAATCTTCAAGGTCCCTTCCAACTCAAACCATCCTATGATTCTAAGATGAGAAGTCCTAGGAGAGCAGCAGAGCTGTCAGTTCTCAGAGCTCCTTTGATTGTTTCCAAACAAAATTTGTTTAGAATCTACTTTTTTGGTAATTTAAAAATATAGACAGGATGCAATATTAATCATTATACTCAGAATAAAGTAGTCATTCTTGAGAGTTTCTTACAGAAACATACCCTTCAATCCATGTCTATAAAGTCATAAATTTGATGGAAATTTACAGAGAAGAATTGTTCACCACTTACCATTGCCCCCCTAAATTAAGATAGCAGACTTCAAAGAAATTGATTTTCTACCTAGCATAAAATTGAAATAGATTGTCAGCCATTTTGCCACAGGATATTGTCCTGAAAAACTTATGGACCTAACAATTACAGGAAGCAAGAATCAATTGATATGGGATAACCATGGGAACAGAAGAGCCACGGTAGAATTTCTGACTGATGAACTTTCTGAGTTATGCTTTTTGGAGGCAAAGAAAATATTTCCTGTACTTTCCTGTTTCTACCTTCTTTCTCTACAGATCCAGTAGTTGACAGTTGTTTGAGATGGCATACTTGAGCAGAAGCAGCTTTGGTCTTCTTTTCTTAAGGCTAGGCTGTCCCAGAAAGGACAGATTCACTGTGAATGGGAAAGAGAATATTTGTGGGAAATAGCAAGAAACTTGGAACTCAGATTTTGTTGCAAGAGCATCTACTTTTCATTGTAAAAGCATGAATAAATCTTAGAATCTATTGAGATCTAATATTACTACTCAGCTTTACAGAGCTGTTTAATGAAGCTATGCCTGTGTATAAAGCACATGCTTAAAGATCTTGTTAAAGGCCAGGAGTAAATATAACCAGGAACTCCAGTTTTCATGATCCATAAGCTTTAGATCAGGTCAAAATTGTTTTTTTAACCTTCTACTAAGAATCAAAAAGGTGGAATAATTACTGAAATACAAAATATTAAAATCATTATGTTGAAAATAATGAGGTCCTTAATTTTCCCTGGGAATATTAAATACATATGTTTCTAATTATGGGCTAAACTTTCAAAGGCTTTAATCTATCAGGTGTCAGTCCAGTTTGTGCAATTCTACACCTGTACCTGTATTTACTGCATTAGAATAAGAATATATGTTTAAATGTAATAATGTGCTTCTTTTGTGTTAGTTAAGCATGAAAACTATTATAAATTATCAGGTGGATCATCCTTTACAAATACTGATACTGCATTTGCTAAAATATTGTTTCGATTTGGTTGGTGTTTGAATCAAAACAGTAAAACCAATTTTACATCTGAAACAGGGTTTTCCATTTTTTCTATATAATAAGGAAAATAAAAAATAAATTACTTCATTAAATAGAAAAAAATCAGAAAAATCATATTCAAATAATTATCAGTATTTTATTTGTAACCTTTGATGAAGGTAAAGAAACAGACGATATTACAGTAATTCTTCTGTGATTATGGGCTTTCAATAAAATATTATAGATTTCATTAACCTTTGCATACTTCAGATCAAAAGCAATGGTATGTATGTAATAGGTTAAGATCCAGTATCTCTACATGTCCAAAAGAAGAAGTTTCATTATTACTAGAAAAACACATTAAAATGACAAATTACTGAACACCCCACCCCCACCCCAAACCAAACCAAAAGCAACAAAATTAACCAAACCAAACAACCAAAACCAGTTGGCTTCTGTGCTTTGAAAGGAACAAATTTTTCCAAAATTATTCTGTTTTTTCAATATCTTGAGGGCATTTCTAGCATATATCAAAGATACAGCCACAGAATACAATAGGACCTTAAATTCGACATAGCAATACATGAACAGTAATCAAATGAAAAATGTTACATCAGCAACAAACCTACCTTAATTATGTAGCACCTTCCACAAATTATTTAGTTCATTGCATGAATGGAGTGTATTAAACTTTCTAATTTTATTTTGTTTGAGGTAATTATAAAAAATGTACAGTCTGATAACTAATTAAAGGGAAAGTATAAACAACAGCAAAGGCTAATGAATTTTAAGCAGCATTCACAGATAAGTGTGAATAAGGTACGTAATGCATGTGGACACCGAATGCTTGCTTAAATGAGCCCCCAACCAACAATAAGATCTGTATCCTGTGATACAGAAACACCTATAAATCACAGCAGTTCATCTGTATTGATTTTTGTTATCAATCAGCGCTACAACTAATGTCATCAGTGACGACATTGACAAGCACCTCAGCAGTACCAGTGGGGCTTACTGTAACACTGGTTCTGCAGCCATGTACCATGCACATCTCCTCCTACAACCCTGAGTTTTAGATACATCTTTCCTGAACCCGTGGTCAGACACATCAGGGGTGCTAGCTGGTTCTGTGAGAGCGCCTCATTGGATAAAGCCAAAGGGTCAGGGCTTGGGCTGTTTTGGTAACAAAATATTGTCAGGGTAAGGCCTGGTGCTTTCCAACCTGGTCATGTTTTGAACCTTGTTCTACAGTGGATTAAATCTTCAGCACTCAAGTAGAAAACACCATAGCAACTGCAGCTAGAAACTGCCTGAGAGAGAGAAACCAGGGATCTGATCCTCCTTCAGTGAGAGCAAAGGAATATTGTCAGCTGGTGTTATGAAGCTTTGTACACACTCAGTGTATACCATTTGACATATTACCTCCTCTAAGAACAAACCCAACAATAAAAACAAAAAAGTATCAAGGCATTTTACTGGTATGAAATACTTACTACAAAGATATTTTTTATGCGAGCTACTTTTACCTATCAGAATTATGTTACATATATACAAATTTTAAATATTTTAAAATTAAAACTTAAAAGCCCAGTAGTATTTCTTTTATGCTTTTATGACAGGACCAAAATTATTTTCCTTTAAGGTTCAAAGACTTGTTTATTTTAATTTCATTGTCTTTTAACTTGGACTAGGCAAGAGAGTATATATATACGACATGTCCCAGTCATGTCATGTAAATAAGGAATAACAGAGGGTTTAGACAAGTTTTTGGAGCTGCCTTTATGCAAATCAAATAATTAGGAGAGGACAATAACAAGCTCTTAATGGTTTGTTTCAGAAACTTCCATTTCTCTGTGTCATCTTGCTCTTAGCAGGAGTGCACTTTTGAAACAAAACTCCCAGCTGTTCCCTTCTAGCATGTTTCAGTTCACAACACTGATTGGCAAGATGAAAAGACAGAAGACACATTCTGGGAATGCATCTACCAGACTCCAACCACTGATGGTCATTCAGTCCCTGGAACCACAGGGGAGCTAGTCTGAGGTAAACCCCTGAAATGCATGTAGTGTGGATAGTGGGGTCTCAATGTAATTTTTTTTTCTCCACAGACGCATTCCTATTTGCTAAGGTGAGCATAACCTTAGATAATTAAATTAAAAATCTTGCATTGCAAACTGTGAATATATATGACATAGTCTTAGAGAAATTTTCAAAATGTTCTATGTATTAGGCTTTCCTGATTTATAGAAAAATATCATCAGCCTAACCTCATGGATTAAGCAGGTCATCTCCTTGAGGGAAAAGTATTACAACACTAATAGAATAGCTATACTGTCCCAATTAGATGCTGAATTGTTACGCCTTTCTGAAGCAGAAGACAGTATCCAGGAGGGATCTTTCCTGCCTTATGAGTTGGAAACCAAAATTTGTATAGATTCAGGAGGTGTCCTCCTCCCTGGCCTGCTCAATGCCCCATGCAGAATGGGAACTTAGACTCCAGACTTTAGTTCATGTCACCAGTGTGGTTTTCATACCCAACACACAGTAAGACCCTCTGTCTTATTCAGGTGCAAAGGGAGAGTGGGAGTGGGGGACAGAGCTGTGGGTTCAAATTTTGCTATGCAGAAGAAGAAATGGCAAAGGTGAAGTGGTACAGTTGTTAAATATTGGTTAAAAAATTCTGCCTGTTGCTGCCAGAAGTGTTTTTGGAGAAAGGCCAGTCATAATCATCTGCCTTCAGAAGAGAGTTCAGAACTTTACATGTTAAACGCCCTCTGAGGTAAAAGTGGTGTTATCTGGAGACAGGACTGCAGTCAGATCTTTCTCCCAAAGGGTTTTTTTGGTCAGATTAACTCCTCATTTCCTGTTGCTGGCTGTTGTGGACCACCTTCTGAGATATTTATGTTGCCTGAGTAATCTAGTGGCCTTCTACAATTAAGGGATTGTATCAGTGGACAAGGGAAGACTTATGTTGTCATCTACCTAAACTTCTGCAAGGCCTTTGATATGCTCCCCCACAATATTCCTACCTCTAAATTGGAAAGATATGGTTGATGGATGGACTGTTAAATGGTTAAGGAAAGGTATCTGAAATGGACCACATAAGAGATTGATCTACTAACTAAATACAGAAGAAATATACGCAACAAAATTTTTTTTCCTGTTTCAGTTTTCATCTGAGTTAACTGTCTGTTAAAAAGATGTACAACAGCTTTTCTGAGAGAACTGAGGAGAAATGTGAAATGTAAATGAAAATATCTGTCAGATTTCATCATGTGTCTTTCTCTAAAGCTTCATTCCCCAACAGTGTGAATCCTGGACTAGCTCTTTCAATTGCTAAGAGAAATCTTTCATCTGTCTGTGTCTTACTGTGGTTATCAATATCAAGACAAATAATATCTTTAAATAAATCTTATGACTGATTTTTTTTTTCAAATCAGGGTTTCAAAATATTTTCCCTGTAATTTGTGAAATCGTATATTCAGAGTGTTAAGATAACCATCATATGTACACTATCTGATGCTTTTGTATTGTAAAAGCATCACAAATTTTGTTGAAATTACAGCTATCCAAAATACAACTGTAAGACCTGATTTAGATAGAGATGTTAAAACAATCAGAGAAAAAATAAAAGAGCTTAAACTATAAATGTCTTGGTTAGTTTCAAGGGCTAGAAATATTATTGCCAATATTGTATATTACTCATGGATATTGGAAAGAATTGAAAACACTCCCACCATACTGTGCAAATCAACCCTGCAAAGATGTATGTAACACCCAGACCTCTGGAAAGATTGAGAGACTGGACCATTGGTTAAAAGCATATTTCTGGGTTGTTTTGTTCTGCAGTTTTAATACTCATTGTCAGGAATAGTAAGCAGAAATGTGTGTACCTATAGAGAGAATTAGGATTATACTACAGTTCATTCTTATCATAGAGGGAAAAAAATAGTCTGTTCACTTGTTTATTTGTTTAATAAGGTTTCAGTGGGTGATAAGCTGACTGAATAAAAAGATCACCTGTTTGCAGAGGACCAGCACAGGACCTATGCAACACTTAAGTTTGTGTCAATGGGATTAATACAGATTTACCACTGTCACTGAGAAATTTTGTATGCTTTTGCCATTTGCCTTATATCTTCTTATTTGTGCTGATGAAAAGCTTTAATACAGTGTTTGTTTTGATATACATGTTATTTTGTGTAATTGCGAAGGCCACAATTACCACAGACGCTATTGTTTTGAATCTTGCAACACATTTTGGACTGCAGTCCATCATGGTTGTAAAATCTATCCATGTACTGCATTCTGCCATTTTAACTTCATTTTTAATTTAGGAATCACTTTTGGTAGGGTTAAGTTTGGTTTTGCCAAATATATAATTTAACTAGGGAAATGGCTAATAGACCTAGGAAAAGTAATTTCTAATCATTCATTAAATTTGAATTAATTGTGTTTAAATATCTTTGTTTACAAAATTAAAAAAAAACTCCACCCTATACACAATGATCTATGACCGATTAGTAATGCAGTGATGGTATGACGTTTTGTGAAGTTCACCATAATGGTGAAACAGACTCAGTGGGAGAACAGTGCTGTCTAAATAATGAAAAATTGGATCTTAAATCTGTTTTGAAGGCCACCATGAATTATTACATGACATGCTTGTCTGATAAGCATTTGCAGACAGCAATAATACTGGGATTTGCCAAGAAAGTGATTGAAAGCAGTTTCTCAGTGAAAACATCCCTGCAAAGGCTTTGCTAGTAAGCATGGAAGTGATCACACTGAGGTGATTACCTGGCAAAACAATTTATTTAGTTTTAAGTTCCATGGCACTGCTTATGAGTTTAAAAGCAGCCAAAACAGTTGCAGTTGATTTGAAGACAAGCTTTGCATATATTTTCACTGAAACATTTCTCTGTAATTCTCCCAAGCTCCCTAAAGCTGAATGGTCGAACAATCACTGTGAACGAAACAATTCAAGTAATATGTTTCCACTACTCTGCATTACAGGGATGAATTCAGTATTTAAAAATCTTTCTATATAGTTAAAAATCAGTCACCTTTGAACCACACAGACCTTTCTTGTTTGTCTACATGTGAACTAAAGTCAAAAGAACATGTCCAACTACAGTTTGCACTTTAAAGCTTTGTATAAATTGGTACAGACCCAGTATTTTACTCAAAAAGTCAAGGTCTTAAATTGTTCATTCTGTTTCAAAACACAAGACCCTTTTTTCTGAAAAGGTCATCTTTCCTGGAAATAGCTGAAATATGAATTCTAAGCAGTCAGTACCAGTTTGAAATTGGGATGGTAGAAGTGGGTGCTATAGTTTTGTTTCAGTTTTTATAGAGACAGAGACTAAGACATTCAGGTAGTATTTTGCTTCGCCAATTCTTTTGCACACTAAATGAGGATAGATATTTTGATTACAATGCATTATACAGGGTCCTAACTAGTTTTCTTTTTTCTTTTCACCTGGCTGTATTGTGTATTGCTGAAGTGTTGTGAAATAGACACTGACTTTGATAATATCTTGATGATTCCCTGGCTGATAGCTGGGATACAAAACAGAGGCAAGAAGGGCATCAAAGGAAAAAGGGCAGATGCCTTCATTAAAGGTATTGAATCTAGAGTAGAAATTTAAACTGTAAATATGTGATAACATTAATTATCCTCACTTAAAATTATATTCATAAAATTATATTAATATTTATATTATATTCATAGGAATACTCTTCTGCCAACCACTGCATAATCTACAGCTTGAAACACATGCAGAAGCCAAGTGCATTTTCTGTCTGATGCACAGAAACATGTGGTTTTTGTTTGCAAGTGTTGATAAATGGACTAATGTATGTTTCAAACAATGGAGATGCAGATTGAGAATATGTGGTTATATGTTCTGTTAAAAAAGAAATAATCACAAAGGCAAAGGCATCCAGTTCTAAGTTGTGGGGGGTTTTTTTGTTTGTTTGTTTTTGTTTTTTCTGATTTCTTAGCTGGGTTTAAAGCTGATCCAGAACAAAAGAATAGTGAGCCACAGTCACAAAGAGACCATGGGTATCTAAATGCCTCTCCAGGTCCTGTACGCTGATTTGTGGTCTGTTCATTAGTGTTCACCTTGTTTTTTACTCCTTGTTGACTGGAATAAGCAGTTCCCTGAGCTTCAAGGTGAGCTAAGTGTGATAGCTCATGCTGTCTGAAAGGTACCCTTTTTCTGTGTTCGTTTCAGGGACCCCTGACCTCTAGCTTGGAGCTGTGAAACCTTGCTTCTTATTCTCTGCTTTTAGCCCTAGTTGAGGCATGGCAAGTACTTTGTTCACCTCATTTCTTTCCATCTAAATGTTCAAGACTGAACAGGAGCTGAGAAGCCCTGCTCTTGCTGACATGGAGCAGAGCACAGAATAAATATTCACACAGAAATCAGCAGTTTTAGGTCAGGACTTAAAGACATGCTTGAACATTTTTAAGTTTGTGGTCACCCATATGTCTTTCCTGAACAGGCATCACTGTAATCAGGTTTTGCAATCTCATTGTTTCATGGCAAATTGCCACAACTAAGCTGTAAGAATTGTGCTAACAAAAACCTTTTTGTGGGTTTTGCCAGAAAAATTTCAGCTTTTTTCCCTTAACATTTAGATGTGGAAAAACAAAATCAAGTACTTACGCTATAGAAATTCTGGGTCATGTGTACACACACTTGCAAAACTCCGAAGACAACCTCTATTTCCATGCTAACTAGACATAAAGATAGAAACAGCATTTTCTGTTTCTGTTACAAGAGGCTTTTTAAATTTTTCTATAAAGGAATAGACATAAGTCAGGGAAGGAAAGGATTTGTATTAACAAGTAAAATTCTTCATTATTGAAACTCACAAGCCTCAGAATAGCATAGGATGAGCTGTTTCTTCCCATATACCCTAGCAGTTAATGCTATAAAAATTAGATCTGTAAGTTTTTTTGTTTACTGTTTACTGTGTCATTTTTCTTTTCTTTTCTGTGGAATGCAGACATGAAGCTCAGACACCAATTTTGGATAAGAATTTTTCATATTTATTTTTTTAGCAGCAGCATCTGGCATCTTGGCTGATAACACAAGCAGTTTTGTTGGCAGCTCCAGACTTGTCCATTGGTGCAACTACTGTTAATGGCCTGAGTTATCTTCTTAACCAGCACTGTTCAATGATGAATACTTTTATTTCAGGGAACTCACCATATTTCCTTTTGTGCATCAACTTTCACAGAATTGTCAGCAATACGGAAAATGCCAGAAATTGCTAGAAGTTTATGATCAGCTGACGTCATATAAAACCATTTAATCCATACCAATTTATTAGCATAAGTTTTTGAATTTCTCTTTCTCTCTCATTCTTTTCAAATCTCACATGAAAACAAATCCTTTTTGCTCTTCAAAGGATTTTAATACTTTAGCTCCAATTTTGTTTATCAGTTGAAACAGAAAAGCACTTTGTGAAGCATTTGGTATAGAATTTACCTGAAAGAATTGCTGTGAAATGTTTCCATGTATTATCAAAACTGCAGGTTATTTTTTTTGCCCATTCCACCTCAGTAAATGCATCCATTTTACATCAGAGTTCATGTTATTTAAATCACATTACACCTGCTTGTTAATACATGAGATACCACTTCTTGTGCCATATTAATCAGGGAAGAGTTCTTGGGCCTTATAAATTCTTTTGCTCTGAGTAGCTTGATTCTACCATAATTAATGCATAATTCATCTTGGAAAGTAAGTAATCTTTGTCCGTATTAACCTTTGAACGTGAAATCAGTTAGAAATCCCACACAGGCTTGGGATTGTGATGAACAATGATCATTAGACCATGGAACCAAATGATTTGAAATAATCTGTTAGACTCCATTACCCCTACTTTGCTAATGGAAGGCAAAGAAGAGGAAACTGCAGGGTACTGACAAGTTCCCAGTGGCCCTGTAGAGGAAAATACCAAATGCAGTTCTAAAACCTTGGGTTTAGTGGCAAGCATTTATTTATTTGTACAGAGATTAAGAAGTGAGTAGTGAATCAAATACAGATTGACTTTTTCCTGCTAAATGGATAAAATGTTTTTAAAATAAGAATGTGCTAGCTTTCTCTTTCAAGTGCTGTGAATGAAGTTGTCATAGGCACTTGGCACAGCTGCCAGCAATAGTTGGTGCTCTGGAGACACAGGAAGAGAAAACCACATCTGTGCACGTCCGTCTGAAAGATTAAGGAGATGGCAAGCCAGCTATGTCTAATAAATATCAGAAATATAAAATCTGACAACTATCTATCTACATGGTTGCAGTCTCAGAATAAAAAAAAAAATTTCCACAAGAAAAAAAAAAATCACCATTTTCAGTGGAAGCAGTTCAGCAATTTTTTAGAAGAATGTATCCAGCTAGTATGACTAATATTGATCATGTAGTCACCAGCAAGCACTGAGCTACTATGCAACAAAGTGGGTTTTTCCTCTTACATCTTTCCTGGCTTCATAAAAGAGAACTGAGTCATCAGTGTGCATTTTAAGACATAACTTAAGTGCTTAACTCTGGAGGGAACTTTTGACTGTGAATCCCCATACTGAATAGTCATCTCTCACAGTGTTTTAATTCAGGAGGAGAGAAGTGGGAACATCTCATGGAAGTGTCTAAGTGTTGTGGAAAATATGATAAACAGATATAGGATGGCTCACCCTGTAATTTTGTAACCCACAATTAGATTGAACGAATGTTCCTTAAAATATGTTAAGCAACTGCTCTTTCTATATGCGCCTTTCACTGTCCCACATTCTTTTTGAGAAATTATTCTTTCTGAGAAGACATCTATTTCTGTTGTTTTTCTGCAAGTTAAAGAAAACTTCATACCTATTTATATGAAAAAATTGTACATCTTTTTTTCTTTAGCTGCAGCAGTATCATGAGAACAATAATTCAGGAGCACAGAGAGACTAAAACACCCTCCAAGACTGTATTGCCACATCTAACCATATATCACACCATGCTAAAGAAAAATGGATTCTGCAAGCCTTTTTCCTTTCTTGGCCACTTCTACACAAAAATGAGGCCCTTTTTTTGCACTCACTGCTGGAACCCAGCTACTATTAGCAATGTCCAGGCAGGATTACTTGACACCTTAGCAGAAAACCCCAGGCCCTGTCTGCTGTTTTATTTTCACCTCTGTCAAAGAACATTACCAATAAAAATGTTGCTTTATTGTCAGCGTGGATGAGGACTGGTTTTGTCTCAGCAATATTCCCAGCCTGGTCACAAGTGAAGAGCAGGACATAGTTGCACAAGATTCCTGAACTGTCTTCCAAGCAGAAGGGCAGTATTCAGCTGCCTAAAGACAGGTTTCTTGTGCCATTGGAGAGTCCATGAGGAATGAAAGACATCTGCATGGCTTGGCAGATATATCACAGGCCTCACAGGTCTTTAATGGCAGGTCATATCTGCAGTGACAACTGAAGACCAGGCAAAATATCTTATATTGCCTGTAATGACAATGGGTACATGTTTAGGTAATTGAATATAGCCAAATACGCCTAGAAGGCACTGTGCAGCATCATTCATAGATACTGATCAGAACCTGATAACAATACAGGAGATTACTGTGCCTGTAGTTGAAGGGGCTGCTTTGATTATGGTACTGGAACTGAATAGACCAGAGCTAGCTTTGGCAATGGCATAGTACTGCACTGGACAATGCTCCGGGGATGACACATCTAGAGTTATATTTTCCATACCCAGTGTGGAAAAAAAGGTGGATTTGGTTACTGAAAAGGTTAACTTTTCTTTCCTCTATCCAAAACAAGGGAAGAAAGGTGGGACTTTTTCCTGCCTTCCAATCCAAAAGACAGTAAGATTTACTTCACACAACGGCCTCCTTTCCCAGCTATCCTACATGGATTCTTATTGTTCTATGAATCATGACCTGATATCATGCTAGTTATGTTCATGCTCTTTTAGTTCATGTTCTTTTATCTACTTACTATCCTTTTTTCCCAAAATAGCCATGTATTTATGGGTCCAACATATAATAAATGGTGAAGGCCACTCACACTAACCCTCACCTTGGGACCTGAATGGTCCCAAGTCATTCTTTCCTTGCTTAGTCACATTGTTATGTCCAAGGGCAGGTTAATAAATAAAGTTACAAAGATGAAAGAGCAGAGCATAGCTAAAGTCAAAACTTTATTGGATAAAGAGTGCTAAACTAGAAAATTGTAGTACTGAAGGAAAAAATAGTTCTGCCCAACAGCTAAAAAGAATGGTCAGGGAGGAAAATAACAATCGTAGCAGTGAAAATCCTGGATAAATGAACATGAAAAAGAAACTATTAATAGAAATATAACCAACAGAGAAATGACTGGTATCAAAAAACCTGTGGAACAGGAAATACACACCTCTGTGGCATTCTGTAAAATATAATGAAAATGAGGATGTGTCCTGGTTTTGGCTGGGATAAAGTTAATTTCCTTCCTAGTAACTGACATGGTGTGTTTTGGATTTAATATGAGAATAATGTTGGTAACACATTGAAGGTTTTAGTTGTTGCTAAGTCATGTTTATACTAAACCAAGGATTTTTCAGCTTCTTGTGCCCTACCAGTGAGAAGGCTGGAATGACACAAGATGTTGGGAGGGGACACAGCCAAGACAGCTGATGCAAACTGGCCAAAGAAATATTCCATACCATATGGCATCATGCCCAGTATATAAACTGGGGGGACTTGGCCAGGAAGGGCAGATTGCTGCTTGGGAACTGACTGGTCATCTGTAGGCAAGTGGTGAGCAACTGCATTGTGCATCACTTGTTTTGTATATTCTAACTCTTTTATTATTATTTTTTCATCATATTGTCATTATTACTCTTTTCTTCCTTTTCTGTCGTGTTAAACTGTCTTTATCTCAACCCACAAGTTTTACTTTTTTTTTTCCCAATTTTCTCCCCCATCCCACTGGGTGAAGGGAGTGAGTGAGAAGCTGCACAGTGCCTAGTTGCCCGTTGGGGTTAAACCACAACAGGACGTTTTACAACATAGCCCAGGAAATTGATCTACTGTATCCAGAGCAGATACATTCCCATCAGAGAGCAGCCCTCTGCCCAAAGTTTACCAGGGTAGCTCTTGATTAAGCAGAGGAATCAGGAGCATTATCAGGAGGTTTGGCAATGTGGAAATGACAATGGCAATGCAGTGTTGAGGTTTCTGCCTATTCCTGAGCCTCCTCTGCTGGGAATCTCCATAGTGGCCTTCACCACAGATACTGGCAGGACCTAGTGGTCAGTCTGCTCTACAGCACCTGTTAGCAAATATTTCTTAGTTATGTTTTACCACTGTCTCATTGGCACCAGGGCTGATGCCTTGTGATTTGAAGAATCTGGGACAAAGAGGGCAAGCGTGTCTTTACTAGTGCCTAGAGACTCACAATATTAGGCACTGTTGCCCAGATCAGTCTTCCCAATAACCATTTACATGCCAACACCTTTTAAGGGTATGCCTGAGGATGCCAATGCACTGGGCAGGTTCTTTACAGCATTAGAGAGAGGGACGTTTTACATGGGCAAGTAGTGACAGCAGTAATGGCTTTAAACTGAATAGGTTTAGATTTAGATTAGATATAAGGAATAAATTCTTTACTGTGAGGGTGGTGAGGCACTGGAACAGGTTGCCCAGAGAAGTTGTGGATGCCCCATCCCTTGAAGTGTTCAAGGACATGTTGGATGGGAATCTGAGCAATCTGGTCTAGTGGAAGGTGTCCTTGCCCATGGCAGGGGGAATGGAACTAGATGGTGTTTAAGGTCTCTTTCAACCCAAAGCATCTGATGATTCCATGATTCTATAATTTATTTTTTTTTTGGCCTTGACCCTAGAGAGGCAGCAATGTACCTGAGACCACACCTCCTTTGGGAATTTGGCCATAAACAAGGGCTTAGAAGATCTGCAGGAGATGGATAAGTGACGTGGTTGGGAATTACATTGTAAAAGGCTGGTAGGGTACTTGAAACTCCTATTGGCCATCTATCAAATATGTTGTAATTTGGAAAAAAGGGGAGGGAAATAGAGATAAATAAACTGTTAAAACTTAACAGCATAATGGGAGAGGGAAAAAAGACTAAATACAAAATCTAGCTCTAAACTCATGCTCTGCATTTATGTAAATAAGATTTAGGCACAGAGAGTAAAAGAGAGGAGAGCCTCATCCAGCTGTGAGTATAATGTCATATTACCAGCCTGCCCTGCCTGACTTGTTGGAGTAAGATGCTTGTGACTCCTGATACTAGAGCTTTTAAAATCTGGCAAGTTTCCAGGCTCATGGGCAGGTTCTGCCCTTCCTCAGTAACCATGAGTAAGTTACCACCAAAATCCTGAACAGAAAGAAAAGAAACAGGTAAAGACCACCAGTGCGCTTGTCAGTACCTTCAGTCCTTATTGCCCCATGGGGAGAGTGAGACAAGGCATCCCTGTGATGCGGTTAAGACTGGAATAGCTTGTTTTATACTAGTATCATGAGTTTCAATAAAACTGCAGGAAATGAACTTAGAAATACATTTGTCTCATTTGGAGGCAGATCATGGACTGCAATATTGGGGCAGCAACCAAGTCCTTTTATGGACACTACAGCTTGTGACTGTCTCTTGCCCTGACATAAGATAGGCAGACCCATGGGAACATGACTATATTTTTGAAGCATGAGAATATTACTAAAATGTCTCAGACAGACACTTAGGGAGAGAGCAAGGCAACAGGGAAAATCAGGACAAGTCAAAGCTAATGGTATTTAATTTCCCTTAATGGAAATGCAGCTTTCACTGACACAGTGTGTCCTGATGCTGTCAGGAAAAAGCAATCATCCTTTTTCTTTAGTTGAGTTCAATAAGTAAAGTAATCATGCTTTCTTATTTCTACAAAGGACATTTGTAAGTTAATTGTGGTAGAATGATATGTGTCAACACAGAAACAAAGAAAGTTAGGAAGTGCAACTGGCTGATGTCAAAATGAGATGGAATGTGTAAAATTGGCAGTGTCAGGGTACAGATTACTGAAGCACCAGGGGAAATTTGAAGAGAAAGAAAACTGTGTACAGAGAAAAATACAGCATCTTAAAGAAAGCATCTTCTCAGATCCAATGCATATCTCCTAGCTGTTGATTTCAGTTGCCTTTTTCACTCTTATTTACTCTTTATGCCAAACTCTTTCTGATATGAGGAAGTAGAAGTGTGCAAAACTTTCAACATATTATCCCTGCAAGTCATAAAGAACATAGTCTTTTGCTTTTTAATAAAATACATCAGTATTTAAGACTGGTAAAACAAGAATCTGCATTGATTTTAACATTCGTAATTCAGCAGACTTCATACATATCATCAAGTAACTAATATAGAAGCAGGCTACAGACCTTAATAGAAAAGGCAAATAGCACACAGATATCAGATGCAATTTAATACATTCAAGACAAGTCTGCTGGTTGGTAGTACTACACAGCAGGAATGCTACATGTAACAGCGTGCCTCTGCGACTACACGTAGAAATGCTTGAACATGCCTGAATGTGTAAGGAAATCACTGACAAATGAGGAAATTCTGGATTGTTTTCTCAGATGATATAAACCAGGATGCAGCAAACACTGTGAATCTGACCCATGAATCTAAATAAGGGCACTTTTTTAGCATATAATTGTTGTTTTATTTTTGCAAAGTTAAAAATACAGAATGCACAACAAACACCCTTGTATCTAGCATTGTTTTAACTGAGAACATTTTAGAGCAGATTCATATAAGCCTTGTGCAGAAACTGACTTCCTTTTGTTATTGATAAGTATTATTTCTATTTTTTGCAGGATTTATTATTTACAATATTTTTCCTCAGCAACATGTCATTGTATATTATAACTATTTTCTTTGTGTATTTAATCAAATACATTTGATATTCATGAAAAAAAAGTTAAACTGGACTGTAAGATAGACAAACAACATTTTCAGGAACATCTCAATCCAAATTTTCAAAAAGGTTTCAAAACCCATTACTTCCAAAAGGATTAGGTACATAAACCTCTACTTGCAGTAGTAATTTTCAGACATATGTAAGAATCTAAATGCAGAAATACAGAGAAAGGCTTTAGGGGCAAATGGAGCATTGTGTTAATGAGAAATTAAAAGCAGACCACATATTCAGAATTACACTGGGAGAGCTGTTCACCATCTGAACTGAAATTATGTGTCTGAGCTCTGGCTTGTTAGATCCTAAGTATTAGTCCTGGTTCTGAAAAAAATCCAAGCTGGGAAGAAACTGACCTGTCTATTTCTTTATTTCGTATGATTTGAAACCAATGAGCTATGAAAACATTGTAAGAAAACATCTTACAATGTTTTATATTTTATACATTTTATCGGAATAGTAAAAAATATTTGATTTCTGTTCCTCTAAACTGAATTAGTCCTATTTATCAGTCTTCCTGGACCTTAAAGTAATAACAGATATGAAGATATTACATAAATATATTTGATAAATTGCTATCTTGTTTTCATTTGTTTTCAGGTAAGCATTCATTATAAGCCCTTTAACTGTGTTTAGATTTAGAAGGAGGGTAGATACTTCCATTTGAATTACTCTGTGTTTAGTGCTAAAAGTACTGGCACTGTGAAAGACTAATATAAGTTCTTTGAGTACAGAATTCTCCAGACAGAATATTAAACATTATCTTAATTTCAAACACTGTTTTCTTCTCCTTGAAAACAGTTCTTTTTTATAACAGCAGTCACAAAAATCAATGGGAGTAACCTATACTACAATTTTAGATGACCACATTATCCCCTTACAGACTCTTCCCTAAAAATGCAGTGACCTCTACAAAAGTGTTTTCAATAGTAGCAAGGCATGTATTAAAACAAATGTCGCTATAAGGCCCTCTATTCATGTTTCCTCAGAGTTTTATATAGTGTCTTTCTGTGCAGAAAGTTAACAAACTTATCTGTCCACATAAGTGTGTGAAAGCCTAATAAGCCTGATGTGACAAGTTAATAAAAGCATCTGGCTTCTATAGCAGTATAAATATTATACAACAAAAGCTGAGCCTGCATTTTAGCACCAATCCTCAGTAAGAGGTAGAGGCATCATTTTCAAACAGCACAGGCTTACAGAAAGGGAGTACACAGTACTGTGGTGGTCTGACCTTGGTTAAATGCCAGGTACCCACCAAGTCGCTCTATCACTTCCCCCCCTTCCCCTTTTTCTCAACAGGACAAAGAGGGGAAAGAATATAAGATAGGAAAAAAAACAACCAACCTTTGTGGGTAAAAGAAAAGCAGTTTTAATATAAGCAAAGAGAAGCAAAGGTCCACGCGCGGAAGCAAAAAAAACGAAAACAGATTTATTCTCTACTTCCCATTAACAGGCGATGTCGGGCCTTCTCAGGAAGCAGGGCTCCAATACACGTAGTGGTTGCCTCGGAGGACCAAGGGTGACCCCACCCCCTTCCTCCTTTCTCCCAGCTTTATAGTGAGCAGACGTCATATGGTATGGAATATCCCTTTGGTCAGTTCGGGTCAGCTGTCCTGGTTGTGTCCCCTCCCAAGATCTTGCCCACCCCGTCCCACTGTGGGGGGAAAATGTCGGAAAGAGCCTTGGTGCTGTGTAAGCACCACTCAGCAGTAGCCACAACACCAGTGTGCTATCAACACCCTGCCAGCTCCCAACACAAAACACAGCACCATGAGGGCTGCTACAGGGGAAAACCAATTCCGGCTCAGCCAGACCCAGTACAAGTACTTTCTAAGCAAAAGCGCTTTCCAGACAGGTTTAAAAAGATATATTGTTGCTAGCCATACAGTGAGTTATCTGTTAATCATTTTAGAGATTTTCACCTTAGAAAGCAAGATAGATGCTGAAAAATTTTCAATATAAAACTGCTGGGGAAAAAGCTTGTCTAAGGAGGAATTTCAGCTTGCCAAAGGCATGTAATACATATCAAACCTTTGTTGTAGAGAAAAAAGAAGTTGTCTGGCAAGACTAACTCCAACAAAATTTGGGAATCATGATTAAAAAACACTTTGGAATAACCAGAGTGTGAGGTATGGCAGCCATAATATCAGGGCATTTAAAGCCAGGACAAACATCACCCTTCTTGATATTGCAGCCAGTTGAATTATACAGAAAGAAAACACTAACTTTCATTCACTTGGAGCATATTTCCCAGAAAATATGTCACATTTAGATCAGAAAACAGCAAAAGAGAGAGAAGTTATCACATTTGTGTTTCTTAGTTCTCAAACCTTTTTTGCATCTCTCTTCTATACGGTATCAAGTTTTCTATTACCTTTTTTAAAAGTTGTGTATCAGAATGAGTAAGTGTTGTCAATTCATCCTCAGGATTATTTACTTCCTTGTTTTTACTTCCATGCCATGTTGACAGAGGAGCACTCTCATCATTTATGGTGTGCTCTAGCTACTGAGGTACAACTCAAAACCAATCCATTAGGTAGATTTTATTGAACATTTGCTATATTGTTTTTATTATATTGGGTTTGTAGCTTTTAGTCAGTGTGTTACATGGTCAAATAACTTACGACATCCAAATATATCTATTTGCCTTTCTCAATTAAATTTGTTATTTCAGCAAAGAATAAAATTACACTTGTTTGAGAATATCTATTTTCCATATAAGAGTATCAGCTGAATTAAATTTGTATCCTTCAAACTGTTTATGAAATGATTCTTGCAAAAGCTTTTTCTTTATTGGTGTGGATCTCTCTAGCCCATCATTATTTAGATCATGGTCTTTGGGTGTTTTTTGGGGTTTATGTGTTTGGTTTTTTTTCTTTTAAGTTAGCATGATGTTATCATTCTCATTTTTTAGAGGTTTTATTCTTCTCTTTTAGAACTCTTAGGTGTCAATTACTCCAGCCCAAGGATTTAAAAAATAATTTTATTCCTTTCACAGCAAAGCACCTTCCCCAATGATTACTGAGCTTCATATCACTCTGTGATACAATCAAATCATCTTCATCCATAAATACTTATTGGAGAAATATCTATTTTTTTTTAAATATTATCAACCTTCCCTTGTCTGTCTAACAAATATAAATTTTCTTCGCCTTGAATACTGTAAACTCCTAAATGCCTTCTCTCTGTCTAGCTATGGAGCTGAAATCCTTACCTGCCTTAGCAACTTTATTTCAGAACTCATCTGTGCCAGTTGCCATTTGGCAACTGATTTCCTATATGTACTATTAAGTATATATTAAATTATGATAAATTATACAATATTGCTTTGAAATTTCTAATTCAATTCACAGCTGATTAAAGATGGTTTATCACTAACGTTTCTTGATTTTATATTGAGAGGAGGTGGACTTCACCACACCTTGTACGTGTTTTGAGCAGGCACTTTACTTTGTTCTCTTAAGAATGTAGGAAAGGGAATTAGGAATTCAGAATTGACTCTATTTTTGAAGAAGACAATATGATCTGATGGAGTGATTAAACAGCTAAGATGAAAAAGTGTCATTCAAACAGCTGGAGAAAGCTGCCTCAAGATGTGTGTGGCTGATATCCTTTTTTTCTTTTATGCACAGGCTGATCTCCTGAAGCTGCTCTAAGTAGTAGCTCTGGCTGAAAGACTGCAATTTAAGTATTTAAGTATTTAAAAGATGATTAAACACAAGGGAAAACTAAATTACTAACAAAATTGATCATCTCTATACCGCAGTTGATGGACTTAATAGGAGATGAAGAAAATAATATTACGGGTCAACGAAGTTGAAATGAAAGTCAGAAATATAGAAAACCTACATTCTGCAGAATATAGATATTCCAGAGTAAACAGGAGTTTTTCAATAGAAAATGTGTAAATGAATGAAATAACAAAGATTGAAAATAGATGGATTAGAAAATGAAAGCAGGAGAAATAATCTGTTGTCTTGACTTGCCTGAAGGAGAGGTGAAAACAAGAACAGAAGAGTTGACAGTTACCTCTTTAAAGAACTGTTTAGAGAAAATTTTATGGCTGCATACTTTCTCATGCAAAGAACAGTGAGCAGAACACCTGGTGGCCTCCACAAAACAATGATAATAAAGTTCCTTAATTATAGTAATACAGATAAGCTGTTACAGCTGGTTAGACTGAATAAACATCTGATTCAGATAATTCAGATAAGTATTGCTATTCCTTGATTGCAGTATGAAAATACAAAGGAAGCAGAATCCATAGAAACTGAGAGGAAGCTTTGGGATTATAAAATTGAGTGCTTATTTTATCTTGCCAAACTTAAAATTGAAATGGGTGAAACCAGACTGTTTCTTTTACAGTACAGAAAGATTATTAGTCTTGATTTACACCAGAGACAAATAAAAAAGATCACTACAAAATGGAAGGAGTAATGTCCTGAACATCCCAACATATCTGTTTAACAGTTCTCACAAGAGCGGAGTCCACAAGACCCTTTCTCAGGATTATTTCTGGATTTTATCCAGACAGTTTAAATGACAATTTAATAGATAATACTCATGCAGGACAGAACAGTCTCTTGCATTTTCTCACCTGATATAATATATAATATTAAATATTTTTAATATTATGATTCTTCTTTCCCAAATGCCTCTCTCTTTTTGGGGTGGTGGGGAAAGGTACATACCTGGCATACATTTCAGTAGGCTCCTGGACTCCTACAGAGCATGTGCGTGGACACATGTCTGCACATACATATGCCTACACACGTGCAATCACTGAATGCACACACAGCACACACACACACACACAATCTTTTTCACTCATATTGTCTAGTACTAGTTTGGGATGAAACCTGCAGTGACGTGCTGTGAGCTCAGATTCCCACAAACCTAAACACTCACCATCTGGTATGCTCACTGGAGAGCAGGAGATTAAATTACAAGACCACTATGTAAAAGTAAGGTTTTATCCAGAACCAGCTGTTGGCTCATTTTTAAAAAGCAAATAATGATGCAGTTGCCCACACTCACCTAACTGCATAAAATGAACACGTACACCAAAAGCAGTTTCTGCCATTGAGCCTCAATCTTACAGAGGAACTCTCCTTAGCGCTTTTATTATGCATCTAGGAATGAGAGAGAATTTCAGCATATCCATCTCTTCAGCATTTCCTTTTAGGCATATTAAGGATTTTGGTGCTGAGTGTGATGGTTTCTGTGAATGCATTTTTGAGTATCTAAATCTGCCCAAATTGCTGTGGGGATTTTAGTCACTTGAACTCAACATTGTGAATTTTACTTCTAAGAAAGAAATCTAACTCAAAGGCTTGATAGTAGAAAGCATCACAACATCTAATACTCTCTTGGCATTTGATCCAAGAGCTTTGTAAAGTGGGAATTATCAAGACATTTTAAGAGTCTTTCAGTGCAGGCTCTTGTATGTTCACAAGCTGTCTATTATTCTTATTGAATAGTGTTAGCTGTTGCAGGTATAGGTATTTCCACTTACAACTATATTTATCTAATATTTCTAAGAATGATGTAAGTTGAATAAAATATTTTTGCCTTAAAAATAGCTATGGAGTAAATATTTCATAAATATTCTGAATTGCTGTTTCTCCTAAGAAATCTGGTAGGAGGTTAATGGAAAGAGCTTCTTCACTGTGGCAACTGTGGCAGTTCCTGTGTGGACAAAATATCTGGGAACATTATCAGATTCTCCCAGGCTAGTTCTTCAGAGAGATGTCTCTAAGCAACTTATTGTGAGCTCTGTCCTGGCATGGAACCAGGTACTGCAACTGCATTCTCAAGCTTTACACACATGTTAAGCCTCTCCACGTGGCGGGTAATATAATAGATAATAGCCATCAATAATCCCTTCTTCAGCTTTCTATGTTCACAATAAATTGCTGAAAGTCTTCCCCATAAGCTTAGAAAAATAGAAGAGATCCATTATATACCAAGTATTTTAAAACGACAAGTCCATGCTGTGGTGGCAGAGGAATGGAATTGTTGCACCTCCAAGACTGGTGTAAAATTTGTAAGTGCTATGACTAATTGCCTGTGGGGATTTTTTTTTTTTTTTTTTTTAAGAAGAATAAGAAAGCAAGTGGACAGTCAAGCAAGTGAAAACAAGTGAAACTGTCTGCCAATAACAATCTCTCTTGCATTCCTGTCACACACTGGATTTTGCTAGAATCTCCTCTCTCCAAACAGATAAGCAGATTGAAAGGATCAAAAACGCTGGACAGCCTTTGGAAGGACATCTAGCAGCTTGTATCCCTTGATGGACCAGAAGATCATGAAGAAAAAGGAATCATCTTGTTTACAAATAATTGCCACTTCTAGATGTACAAACCAGACTTAAATGGCTGCAAAGACAGTAAGAATAGAACAATCTGAAAGACCAGCACAGCTGGGTTCTTCTATTGTGTGGGAAAGCAGCTCAAAATCCTACAGAAAAACCTTGGTAAACACACTCCTCCAGAATACATATTCCAGATTGGCAAGTGTAATACACTGCAGATACTGCAAAATCCAAAGCATATTAGCAGTCAGTTTTGGAAAGGAAAAAAACAAGATGATGAAGGCTTTGTGTGACAGTACAGGTTTAACTCAAAACAAATTTTAGAATTTGTGAATCAGATTACCATGCACACGCTTTAACAAATATCGCTCTGCACTGTTTGTCCAAATCATGTGTATTTTTGTAGGGTATAATTCCTATGAATTGTGTTTTCAGTCAGATACACCAAATGTTCTTGAGAAATATTGGAGTTTAGCACCATATCAAGGGTATAAGGCTCAACAGACCTTCAACATTTGGTAGCATCCCATCATATAAATCACAAAATCTGGAAGCACAGAACTGTGATAGGCAGCATCCACTGGCAAGCACGAGAAATCTCACAGATCACTGAGTCTTCTCTGCTTCCTCTATAAGTTATTTATTATACTGATCCTAAAACATACATGATATATTACAGAGACAGTGTTTGTTTGTGTCAGTTCATGCTTTATGCATTGCCTTCTAGTTAGGCAGAACACGAAAGTTGATGACTCAGTTATTGTACATTCACACACTGAATTTTCAGTAGATAACATACTGCTGCTTTTATGCTCCAAGTACAGCTATCATACAAGGATACTTACAGACAATTGAGATAGAAGTTTTAGCAGTAATAAGTCCAATAAAATGGAAGAAAAAGCTAAATATACATCACCATGATCTGGTCCTAAAAGGCACTGAGGAAATGCATTAGACACACATCAGCTATTTTAATTACCATTTTAAAGCTTCACTAGTTCTTTTATCCTTTGTGCTTAATAAGCTTTTATAACAGTTTTATATTATCTCTAAATTAAATGTTTCTTCTCTATTTTCTTGTAGAATCTATGAAGTCACTCAAATATTTAGTTTCCGATGTGCAAATATTGTTTAAAAAAATTCTTAGTGTCTCCTTACCATGGTATTGTTTATTTGAAAAGCTAATAAACAAGAAGAACCTCTTCCACAAGACCAGTATTTCTCACTTATTTATCTTCAGCTCCTCAATACAGTTAAAAATGGGTTAATACTCTAAATTTCTTATGATTTCAGAGAGCTTATGGGCTAATGCCTTGAGAAGAGGTCAGGATCTTGCAATATTCAAATATTCATAATGTTAATCTGAGATTACATGAATCCTTCTATGCTTGGTAAAATTCTTCACAGTGCTTGTATTTCATGTGTTTTTTCCAATACCTGCTCAACAACAAAGATGGAGCCTTGCAGCAGAGATTTCCTCTCAGGTATGCTGCTCTTTAAATGGCAAGGCATCCTTCAAAGAATTTTAAAACATTAAAATGTTAAGTGAGAATGCTAATAGAGAATATATATTTTGAAGCAGACCTCTGTTTCAGGACTAGATAATAAGAAATCATTAGCTTCTGATAGTGCTACTGTTATATGGCATGATAGGTCACAAGCAAATTTGTAAGCCCACAGTAACATCAGTTCTTTCAAAGACTAGAGATTTACCCAGTAAGATTTATCCAGATCAACAGTAAGATTTTAGTGCATTGCCAAAGGGCTGCAAGTGCTCCAAATGTCTTCAGGTAGAGCCCAGAAAGAAATATTACCCATAATTAAATAGTTTAGAGACCGGTTTCACTGAGGTGTAAGGTCATGGGTCTTACCTGTCAGCATAACAAGGGAGAAATACCTAGTAGAACACAAATATTAGTCATGGAAGTAGAAGTTGTTATTGATTGTTACTGATTTGTTATTAATTTGAGCTGATTTTAATGATTTTTGGCAATTTTGATAGGGAAGGATTAGGCCTAATCAATTAAATGGAATTTTACAGGAGTATCGGTTTTGTTAAAAGATAGTAGTGTAATGTTTTAAGCAGTCATGGAAATATTGTATTTAGTTTCGAGTAACCATACAACCAGTTATGCTGCTACAAAGTCCTTCATAAAGTCCCAGGCTAACACCGCATAGGCTAGTAATAATTATTAACTAGATTTCTATTCAAAGAATAAGACTCATGATGGGGTACTATTGTTAGACTGTTCGGTAAGGACAATTTATTGCCCTGTAGACCAGGTACTGTAAAAGTTACATTGTGAAAGGGCCTCGAAACTTGTAAAAATCACAATGTGAGCCAAAGTCCTTGAGTCAAGGACATTGGAGAGTCTTTCTTTTGAGTCAGTGGTCCATGGTGGTCACAAAAACAGCCCCTCAACTCAATTCAGGACTCAAGTACGCTTGACCAGAAAAAGGTGGGAATAAGAAAATGAGTTACAGGAATTATCATGTTTATGTATGAGAACTTGATTAATGTGTGTTACTGTATCCTACATAATCAGCATGCTACCCGAGTTACATGTGCATTGTTGGTGAGACGACTTCCCTATGCATCTGGCCGTTAATAAAGGAGTGTCTGCTTATCTACATCACATTGGTGTCAATAAATTCTTTTATCCCATTTTTGGTGACAGTTTCTGGTGACCCAGATGGGACCTCGTTGAGAGAGACCGAAGGAGTTGAGGATCTGATCGGTTCCAGCCGGCACTGAGGAATTCTCGGGGATACCCATCAATCCCTGATCCATAAGGCTCTTTGCAACGTTCTCTGGAATTAATAAGACACTCCTTACTTTGTTTGGTTTGAAAAGTCTGCCTGTTAGATGCAGCAAACGCTGCACAGCGTTGGACTTAAGGATAGCCATTTGGATTGAGAGCCTAGGTGTCTGCCCATAAGACATAAGCAAAAGCTATTACAGGCTTGGGCAAATGTGAGTATTGGAAAAACCTATGTGCTATAGGTTTTTGTTGCTATTTGCATATATTGATATATATATAAAAAAAAGGGTGCAGTCTGTGTGAGTTTGAGTTGTACAAGTAAGTACGAAGAGAGTGTGGAATTCGGATCTGCAGTTTTGTTATCTTGTGAGGGGTGCAGTCAGAGAAGAACAAAACAAAAGATTGAGTGTGCTTGTGTGTGAATTTTAAAATATTTTGAAATGGCATCTAAACTAACACATTGGTTCAATAGTAAGAGTGTTGGTAATTTGGCTTCTGATGAAAAGGTACCAAAAACTTCCCCATTAGGGTGTTTGCTAGAACACTGGGGAGAAATACATGATAACTTATGTAAAAGTCAAATGATAGAGTATTGTAACCATTGGTGGCCTCTGTATATGGTGGAAGATCAGGAAAAGTGGCCTACCAATGGAACTTTGAGTTATAACACCATATTACAGTTAATGTTGTTTTGTAGAAGGGAAGGAAAATGGAATGAAGTTCCATATGAAGATTTGTTCTTTTATTTGAGGCAATGAACTGATTGGCAGAAAAAATGTAAATTGATTCGAGATAATTTGGTAATGGCATTAACTTCTGAAAACAAGAAAATAAAGAAATGTTGCTCTGCGTGTGATATTCAGAAAAGATGAATAAAACATGTAGCTCTCAAAGAAGATGAAGTAGAACCAGAATTAGATGTAACTCCTCCATGAAGAGAACAGAGATCTCAGAGGCAGGCATATGGAGGTAGAAGAGATCAATCAATAGAGGTACTGAAGCCAGAACGCAGTTATCCCGATCCAGTGTTGGGGAAGGTTTTGATATGATCCTAAGAGTGAGATTAAGACACAAATGAGGTCAAATTGCGTATACCCAAAACAGTTTTTATTACTAAAGTGAAGAGGGGTAGCGATACTGACTTGCAGAAAACAGACTCTACAACTCAAATAGAGTTATACAGCAGGTATGTTTACTCCGGCACTGGGGTGCAAGGGGATTTCTCCACAAAGCTTGCACACCCACAGCACATTTTACCAAAAACTCATAGAGTGTGGATATACATATTCATTGGATTACATAACACAAACACGCATATGCATGAGTAAGGCTGGGTTACTTCTAGAGGCTGGTGTCAGCAGTTTATGTTATCTTTGCACCTGCGCATTGCCTCGTGGTGGTCGTCTTCGGGGGTCTTTGGGAGGAAGGCTCGTAGTCTTTCTCACCTTGTTTTTTCCCCCGGAGCATGCGCAGATTCTCTTAGCCAATTTCTTGAACAACAAAAATGTTTTTCAGCCGGTTTACTCATCCTATCTTATTTAAGGGAACCAATGAAACTTCTACCATCCGTATATGGCTATCTTTACTCATTACCGAGGTCCAACTAGTTAGAGCACACCTGTTCCTCAAGGACAAAAACATGATATTTTGCTGAACACTGCAGTTCTTGGTAGATTTTCACAGTAAACTGCTTTGTTTTGATGGACACAGTAGTCCTTGGTAAAATTCCACAGAGCAATCTGGGCAAGCAGGATTCTTAGCAATATTTAAAAATACTATAAGTAATACTGTAACTTGCTAGAAGTAAGTAAATAAGTTGCTAAGCAGTTTGCTATAAGTAAATAAGTCTTAAAACAAGTAATCATTTCTCTGTATCAATTTCCCCCTTTTCTTTTCCCTAAGCAAATTCTTTTGCAGTCAAAAGGGTTTAATTATATTTTATTACTGTCTGTAAGGTCCATATTTGTTTTGTCAGGTTCTTCAATTTACACCAAAAGAGAAGGTTTACTGTTGTTAATATTGTCGTAATTATTAGTAATAGCAATATCGGATTAGTCAGGATATTTAAGATTTTGGTAGCTGATGGGGCATAGCCTGTAAATACATCCCACCAATAGTGTTCTCCATCTGATTTCACTCGTTTCATGATTTGATGTATTCTCTTTGTATCATACTGGACAGTAATTAAAGTCTTTTGTCCACTTTCTTGGACTTGTTTCATCAATCTTTTTAAATTTTCATGATGCATAAGTTTTCTTACTAGGGTCAGATCCATTCCAATAGGCGTGGGCTGCCAATCTTGAACTAATTTATAATTGGATCGTAACAATTGATAAGTTGTGACAGGAACAGTATAATTGAAAGCACATCCTGTAAGACTAACAAAATTGTAGATACAGATGTTCGAATGATTACTTGTATCTATTATAAGGTCATCTACTTGTACAAAATCACACAGCGTTCTTAAACAAACACATCCCACACCCATGTAAATTATAATAGTCTCTGGAGTTTCATTAGGGTGAATTTCGAATTGGCAGATGTTTTGTTCATTGTCTAGACAAATGTCATGAGCTCTGATGGTGTTATCTTCACAAATGAATCCTTGCTGGTCTCGCACAGTACAGGCCTCAACATCAATAGTTTGCCATTTCTTCTTATTTTTTATAGCCCATACCCTGTGCTCTAAGGGATAAATCACAGTTCCATGATGATTCAATCCTAATGCAACAATCGGATATATTTTATATACCTGAGCTTGATATATCGTTAATACAAAAGCTGTGTCTGTGTTCTTAAGGGGGTCAAAGGTAAAATTAACTAAGTGCCACCATGATTGAAATTTTCTTTCGAATTCTGTTGCATTATCCCATATTACCTTTCGGAATTCTCTTGGTAGGATTCTGTCCTCACCTTCTCTGATGATTGCAGCTGCTGTTGATTGTATCCATAATTGAGCTTGGACACAACTAAGGGCTGTAGAAACGTTTGTTTGAATTGTGTCTAATGCATCTACAGTTATCTTATGATCTTTTTCATTTAGGTTCTCCCATTGTGGAAATGTACTTGCCATAAGCCACTGATTGTTGCCCAAAGTTAGGAGGGAGGATTTTAGAGGATATTATATTTTGTTCAGGTCACTGGTTACTATAGCGAGTTTGTTCATTATTATTTCCAAATCAATACTATTTAAACAATCCTGTCCCTAGAGCACCAATTAGGTCTCTTTTTGTTCGCCCTGTATGAAGTGTTCATCTTTGTATCCAGGTTGTCCATCCTTCGTAAGAGGTCTTTAAGAAAGATGAACAGGCTGGCTGGATCTCTGAAATATTGCTTTACATCAGTAGCTCAACTCATTTAAGAGACCATGTTGGATTAGATATTAACTGTGGTTGAACAACATTCTTAATTACATATGGGCCTATCGGATACACATATGGTGCTCTCAATTGTTTAAGTTCTATGTGGTTTGAATTAGTAATCTGAGTTGGAATAGTATAAACAGGAGTGGTTGTGGTTTCCTCCTGCGTTATATTTAATCTAAATTTGAAAGATACTTCTTGGTCCCCTAGTTTGGTTCCTCCCAAACAAATAATGGATACTGGTTGGATTGCAGTAAATACATACCAACAAACCTCAGTCACACAGTGGGTTTGGCCTATTCTGGATCCCATTCTGCAATTGGAAATTTTCTTGATAGTAATTTGAGTCAGGGGAGGCAGATCTTCTACATCACTCTGTACCTCTTTTCCTCTTTTAACTGTCCAGGTATGGACCAAACTCATCTTTTCCCATTTGTCTGGTTGAAATGTCATGTTGTCATATATTATAATGGTTGCCAAATTCATCCCCAATAAATTCTTTCCCATAATGTCCAAAATAAGCATCTGTCCAAGGCCATTCCCAAGCACTTTTTAAATTACAGTTCAGCAAAATTATAAGCACTGATACCCATATCACCATTTTTGGATGCGAAGCTTTAGCAGTCCCACAAGTGTTGATTCCCGTTTTGGCTTAGGGGCCTTCTTCTAGTGTGGTGTATCCACGATGTCTGTTCCTTAATCTTTATTGCTGTATGGGAAGTTAATAACACCTGACACGGAGCTTCCCATTTAGGTTCCAGAGGTGAATCTGAAAAAGATCTGATATATACATAATCATTAGGTTTAATGTCGTGTACAGGCTTGTCCAGATCTCGAGCCCTGGTCCCCAGGACCAATTTCTCTATTTCTTGCAGCTGCTTTTGTAGACTTATAATCAACCCAGGTTGGAAATGAAATACTAACATCTGTTAGTATTTCATTTCCAACCTGGGTTGATATTCCTGCTTGTATCATATATGGTCTCCCACATATTATTTCAAAAGGACTTAATCCCTCCTTAGTTCTGGGTTTGGTTCTGATTCTTAGAAGGCCTAAGGGCAATGCTTGGGGCCAGGACAATGCAGCTTTCTGGCCTAGTTTTACTATTTGTTGTTTAATTAAATTATTCATTTTTCTACTTGACCACTGGCTTGTGGATTATACGGGGTATGTAACTGCCAGTCTATTCCTAAAAGTTTACTAACCTGCTGGACAATTTTTGCCACAAAATGTGATCCCCGATCTGAGGATATTGTTGCTAGAACCCCAAACCTTGACATTATTTCTTGTAACAATACTTTTGTTACTTCTCTGGCCTTATTAGTTCAGCAAGGGAATGCTTCTGGCCACCTGGGAAAGGTATCTGTCAGGACCAAAAGGTATTGAAACCCCCTTTTCTTGGGAGTTCAGAAAAATCAATTTATATTTTACCGTCTGGAACCAACGACTGCACTTCTACTTTACCTTCTTTACCACTCTTTTGGCCTCATGATCTGCCATAGCGTTGCCAAGTTCGTGGGTGGAACTTCCTCTTTGGTGAGCCTTACAATGCATTATAGCCACCTTTTCAGGTAGTTGCACTGCTTCCAGGAGTTTGAGGATTTCTTTGGCATGCTTTATATGTTTTCCCTGTGCAGACAGGAGTCCTCTTTCTTTCCACACTTCCCCATGAGCATGGACCACTTTGAAAGTGTATTTAGAGTCCGTCCATATATTAAGTTTCATACCCTTGGCCATCTCCAGTGCCCATGTTAGAGCTATTATTTCTGCCTTTTGTGCTGAGGTATTTGCAGGAAGAGCTTTAGATTCTATTACCTGATCTTCGGTGGTCACTGCCTATCCTGCCTTGCGGATACCTTGTCAAACAAAACTGCTCCCGTCCGTATACCAGGATTCATCAGTGTCCTCTAATGGTTCCTCCTTGAGGTCTGGCCGGCTGGAACAAACTGCTTCAATCGTTTCCAGGTAGTTGTGTGTCACTGGTTCTCCTGTGTTTCCACATGAGTCCATAGTTATATATTCACAGGCGACACCATCCGATCATTCTTAGGAGTGGAGCTCTTTAGCTGTCTGTGGCCAAGGGGTCTGACAGATGGCCACCTTCCTTCCAGTTCTAGGGTCTGTTGACCAGCTGTAACCTCGTATCCAAGGTATCTTACTTGCTGCTGAGCTACTTGAGCTTTCTGTGGAGAGACTCGATAACCATTAAGTCCCAAAAACTTAATAAACTAATAGTCCATGTTATGCACATTTCTTTAGTCTCTGTGGCTATTAATAAATCCTCTACATACTGCAGAATTTCCCTGATTCCATGTGGTCGCTCCCATTGCTCCAGGTCTTTAGCTAGTTGGTTTCCAAAAAGAGTGGGGCTATTTTTAAACCCCTGGGGTAGCACAGTCCATGTTAATTGCATCTTCCTTTGGATTTCGTGTTTTCTCATTCAAATGCAAACAATAACTGACTACTTTTGGCACTCAAAGGCAAGTAAAAGAAGGCGTCTTTTAGGTCCAGTACGGTAAACCGAGACAATTCTGGTACTAATCTAATTAATACTGTATATGGGTTTGCTACAACAGGTTGCAGATCTCCTCCTCTCTTATTGCTATATACTCTCTATGCTCTGTCCAACAAGGTCTCCAAATTCCTACTCTCTGACAGTTTCAGCTTTTGCAACTTCTTTCGAATGTCACATGCTGGTTGCCCTATAAATAATGCCACTAACTGTTGTATTCCCACCTCTGATCCTGGATCTAAGGGTGTGTGTCGCCTCACGGTATCCCAGAGCTTCTCCAGGAATTCTGATGGAGTATCTTTAGGTCCCTGTGTATAGGGCCACACAGTTAATTGCTTTCAGTATAGCCTGCTCCATGCCCCTTACAATCCAATCTCTATATGCATTACCAATCTCATATGGGCTCCTCTGTTGGGGTCCCAGTGTGGGTGTTTTATTAGAAACTGAAAATGCTTGGTCACCCCAACAGAGTCGCTGCAATACCCCTTCGCTGCACTTTTCCAAGTTGCAAGATCAAAGGAAGTGAACGGGACTTTTATTCTGACAGGGCCCCCCCTATCCGGCCCTGCGGCCTCTCTCAGAGCAGCTGGCACCACTGCTGGCTTCTCCCCAGATACGGGGCTGTGAGGCAGGGAGCCTGGCTCTGGCTCTTCCAAACTTTCACTCTCCTCCTGCTGGCTTCCTACCAGTGGTTTAGGTAAATCCTTTATTTCGGCCCCTTTCGCTCTCCCTTCCTTCTTATTTTCTTTTTCCAGTGCCAGCACTAGTGGATCTCATGGGGGTGCCAGGCCACAGTCTGTTTGATATTCAGGATGGTCTTGGAGGGTGAAAAACATGTCTGCATAGGAGACTTCATCCCTCCTTAAAACAGCATCACTTGTAGCAGAGTGTTATAATTCAAGGACCCATTAAGGGGCCATTTTCCCCCTCATCCAATTTATATAGGGGCCACCACTGATTGCAATATTTGATTAGTGTCTTTTTATTCACACTTGCGCCTGGAGGTCCCCCTATCTTCTTCCAGCGTTTTAAAATACAGCCTAGGGGACTCTTTTTGACTATTCCCCCACTCTGGCCGCTTCCCATCTCGTCTACTTTACCTTAAAACGCTACCCGATTAAGCTGACAATATTCCCCTCAGGCAGATGGTACAAGGGTGCATTCTCCCCACAGAGTGTGCACCTAAATTCAAGACAACAATTAACAGAGAATTACTGCCTTCTGCTAGAGGAGATATTTCACCTATGACACTTAAAACACTGAGCATGAACAAACAGGCAGCACCAGTGACCCAGTGGGCGGGCACTAGGGCGCTCTGTACTAAGGAATGTTCACTCGTCCTGCATTACCGCCCACTGGTACAGAGTCTGCCCTCCACTTCGCTCCTCTCCGGCCGCTTCCCTCGCGGGATAACGGAACTGCAGATCAGAGAACTCCACACTCCACAGCTGCAGCTGGGCTGCGTCTCACACCCGCAGAACAATCACACAACCACACAAAGAGGCCTCTTACATTTATTACTCACACAACATAAAATGACAAATACTGCAAACATCAAAATACCAATTACAACAATTGCTAAATCATAAAAGTCATAAATCAAAGCCAAAAGCATAAATCATATACCATGAGCTGTTTGACATTTATCATTTACCACAAATTCACACCTGATCGATATTGACTAAATTATTATAAACGGTACCAGATTTTACATTTGATGGAAACATGGCAATGCCACACCACTCCTGTTCCCCCATACTAGGAATACCCCAGTTGACCTAGGATACCAATGTGGTCAGTGTTGAAACTACTCTGTCACCCACAGGCCCACTACCACTCTACTTGGGGACTTGAACCCCAACCCCAGGGGCGAGCACAAAGACTCTTTACCTCGTGTAGGACATCTCTCACGACTTACAGGTCTCCCCATTCTCCAACATACCTGATCCACCGATAGATGTTCCTTGTCTGCCCCTGCCAATATCGGGACAGCGAGGGAGGTTCTCCGAGAAAGAAACCTTGGGGCACGCCTAGAACGTCCCCCTCTCAGCCGGTCCTGCAGCCAGACAGTGAGGGTCCCATCTGGGGTGCCAACTGACTTGTGGAAAACAGACTGTACAACTCGAATAGAGTTATACAGCAGGTATGTTTACTCTGGCGCTGGGGTGCAAGGGGATTTCTCCACAAAGCTTGCACACCCACCTCACATTTTACCAAAAACTCATAGAGTGTGTATATACATATTCATTGGATTACATAACACAGACATACATATGCATGAGTAAGCTGGGTTACTTCTAGAGGCTGGTGTCAGCAGTTTATGTTATCTTTGCACCTGCTCATTGCCTCGTGGTGGTCATCTTCGGGGGTCTTTGGGAGGAAGGCTCGTAGTCTTTCTCACCTTGTTTTTTCCCCCGGAGCATGCGCAGATTCTCTTAGCCAATTTCTTGAACAACAAAAATGTTTTTCAGCCGGTTTACTCATCCTATCTTATTTAAGGGAACCAATGAAACTTCTACCATCCGTATATGGCTATCTTTACTCATTACCGAGGTCCAACTAGTTAGAGCACACCTGTTCCTCAAGGACAAAAACATGATATTTTGCTGAACACTGCAGTTCTTGGTAGATTTTCACAGTAAACTGCTTTGTTTTGATGAACACAGTAGTCCTTGGTAAAATTCCACAGAACAGTCTGGGCAAGCAGGATTCTTAGCAATATTAAAAAAATACTATAAGTAATACTGTAACTTGCTAGAAGTAAGTAAATAAGTTGCTAAGCAGTTTTCTGTAAGTAAATAAGTAAATAAGTCTTAAACCAAGTAATCATTTCTCTGTATCAATAGGACAGAATGGAAAGAAAAGACAGAAATAAAGCAAGCATCCAGAATAGAGTTGAAAGAATAGTCACCACCATGGATTCAGTGACATCCTGTTGGTCCTCAGTCTTTAGTTCTTCAGTAGTGGGTGCTCATGGATCTAGCTTTGATGGTGGGTGCACCGAGCAAAGTTCTCGGTTGCCTTTTAAGTTCATTTTATCAGCTGATTAACATATCTACCCTCTGTTTTTCCTCCGTTCCCACAGGTTTTTGGTGACTTCATGCTTTTTGAGCAATCATCCAGCTTCTGGGGCAGAAATGTTCACCTTTTATCAATTCAATGGCGAAAGTGCAAAGTCATTAGCAATACAATAGAGCCACAAAGTGGCTTATACAATGGCCAGTGATCAGTGGTTCTTGGGCTTGATGAGAAACACCTGGTTTCACTCAGTCCACCTCTTTGAGGCTTATCTAAGGAGTCTGTCAATCAACTGCAAGGGAGGGTGCATCCTTCCATACACTTCTGCTTCCTTGGGTGATATTCCTTAGATTAATTACAAAGGCCACAGCTGGTCCTTGATGAATGGTCGAGGCGTTACTGACACCACCCTGTGACTCAAAGCACACACACAAGCAAGTTTTGAGAAAATCATCTGACATTTCAGTCTCTCACAGTAGTGGAATAGAAGATGAGGATGAGGGACCTGCTGAAGTTGTAATTCATACTCCTATGTCTAGGAGAACCAGGCAGCAGGTACAGGTGATATCTTCTCTGAGACAAGTAGCTGGTAATGATGGACCAGTATATGCCAAAATACCTGTTTTAGTTATGGATCAGGTGGCTTGGAAACAGGCTGCAGGGACATATAGGGAAGATCCCGAGAGAGTAGGCACAATAGTGGACACAATTATTAGAACTCAGGACCCAGACTGGAGTGATTTACAAGTAATATTCATAACTTATTGGACGGGACAGAGAAACAAATGGCATTGAGGACGGGTAAGGCACAGGCAGAAGTGGCAGTTATGAATCAGATGGTTGATGGAACTTTAGAGCAAAATTTTCCTTCTGGAGATTCACAGTGGGATCCAAAGCATGGGGAGCATAGACAGAGATTAAACTGATATCACAAATGGGTTAGTGTTAAGTTAATGGTTGGACTAGATGAGCTTCAAGGTCTTTTCAAACCTAGATGATTCTGCGATTCTGTAGGCTGAGGGGAAATCTCAATGCCCTCTATAACTACCTGAAAGGAGGTTGTAGAGAGATCGGGATGAGTCTCTTTAACCAAGTAACAAACCATAGGACAAGAGGTAATGGCCTCTAAATTGCACCAGGGAAGGTTTAGACTGGATATTAGGAAGTATTTCTTTACAGAATGGATTGTTAGACGTTGGAATGGGCTGCCCAGGTAGGTGTCCCCATCCCTGGAGGTGTTTAAGCGTCGGGTTGACATAGTGCTTAGGGATATGGTGTAGTTGAGAATGGTCAGTGTTAGGTTAACGGTTGGACTAGATGATCTTCAGGATCTTTTCCAACCTAGATGATTCTGTGATTCTGTGGGTTCTGTACGGGGTAAAATGTGCAATACCTAAATCTGTGAATCGGTCTAAGCTATACAAGGTAAGACAGGATAAAAATGAATCTCCCTCTGTGTTTCTAGAAAGATTGAAGGAAGCTGCCAGAAAATATACTGATTTGAAGATGGAAACAGAAGCAGCTCAGATGCAACTGTCCTTGATCTTTTTGGGCAGTCTTCACCAGATATAAGGAAAAAGCTCCAGAAACCAGAGAGAGAAGATTCAAGAAAGTTGAGTAAAATGTTGGAGGCTGCATGGAAAGTTTATAACAATTGAGAGAAAGAGGAGAAGAAAACTAGAGAAAATAGGTTACTGGCTGTAATAACAGGCACACCAGTGAGAGATCGAGGACGTGGGAGAGGATGAGGGGCTACCGGGAGAGGAGGAGGATTTGTGAATTCTGGGAACCGAGATTTTAATGCACCTCTAGGAATAAGTCAGTGTGCTTACTGTAAAGAAGAAGGTCATTAGAAATGAGAATGTTGAAAGACGAGGGGCGGTCAGCAAGAGCCAGCAGGAGTAATGACCTTAGATGAATGAAGGAGACAAGAGGGGAACCCAGCTGAACCTCTGGCTGTAATTAAGCTGGGAGAAAAAGAGGATAAATTTTTAGTAGATACAGGAGCAACATTTTCAGTACTGAATACCTGTAAAAGGAAATTGGGAATGAGAACAGCAAACATAAGGGAAGCAACAGGGAAAGAAGAAAAACAGGCTATTCCTACAAACCCTGTATTTAAAATTTGGGAACAAAATAATTACACTTAAATTCTTGTATGTACCAGAATGTCTGATACCCTTGTTAAGAAGGGATTTGTTGTCCAAATTAAATGCAGAAATTGTTTTTGAGAATGGGGAACTCCTCCTAAAAATACCTGAGTCAAAGACAGGAGAAATCCTGATGATACAAGAAAGAATAAAAGAACAAGAAATTCCACAGGAAGTAGATCTAGCAGTAATCCCTACAATATGGGAAACAGATAAACCCGACAAATCAAAATTTGCACTACCTGTGAAAATAGAATTGACAGAGTGTGCAACACCAGTAATGATTAAACAGTACCTGATTAAACCAGAAGTTAGACGGACAATTAAGAAATTGATTGACAAACTTTTGGAGTATAAAATTCTTGAGGAATGTGAATCTGAATATAATACTCCAATTTTACCAGTTAGGAAATCTTCAGGTGAATATAGGTTAGTACAAGATGTAAGAGCAGTGAATCAGATAGTTAAGGACATTTAACCTGTAGTGGCAAATCCATATACATTGTTGACAGCATTAAGAGACCCATCAGTGGTTTACAGTGCTTGATTTGAAAGATGTTTTCATTTGCATACCTCTGGAGAAGGGAAGCAGAAAATTGTTTTCCTTTGAGTGGAAAAATCCACAAACAGGATGAAAAATGCAATTGACATGAACAAGACTACCCCAAGAATTTAAAAATAGCCCAACCATTTTTGGAAATCAGCTGGTGAAGGAGCTTGAAGTATGGAAACAGAATGATTCACGGACAAAGCCTGGACACTTACTTTTGTAATATGTGGATAACATACTGATTGCTGCAGAAGAAAGATCCACCTCCATAAAGGTAACAATAGAACTTTTAAATTTTCTTGGACTAAACAGGTACAAGGTATCCAAAAATAAAGCCCAAATAGCAAGCCACACTAATATATGTGGGCTTTGAGATTTCAAAAGAACAGTGGCAATTGGGAACAGACTGTAAGGAAGCCATTTGTGGCATAACGGAGACAAAAAATGTTCATGAACTAAGGGCCTTTTTGGGAATGGCTGTGTGGTGTTGCCTTTGGATAATGAATTATGGTTTAATAGCTAAGCTATTGTATGAAGCTCAAAAGAACTTTTCCTTTGTATGGGCCCCACATCAGCAACAGACCTTTAAAGATTTAAAATGAGCTCTAATGTCTGCACCTGCCCTGGGACTTCCAGATTTAACCAAAGATCTTCAGTTGTTTGTTTATGAAAGACAACATCTTGCACTGGGTGTACTGACCCAGAGAATGGGAAGCTGGAAGAGACCAGTTGGATAATTCCAAACAGTTGGATACTGTGAGTAAAGGATGACCTACTTGCCTTCGAGCAGTTGCTGCTACAGTAATGCTTATTCAAGAAGCCCTAAAATTGACTTTGGGAAGAACAATAACAGTATGTGTCCCACATACAGTGATAATTGTTTTAGAACAACAGGGAAGACATTGGTTGTCCCCAAGTAGAATGATAAAGTACCAGGTGGTCCTGACTGAACAAGATGATGTGGTTTTAAAAACAACTAACCTGATAAACCCTGAAGTTTTTTTAAGTTCTACACAGGAAGAAGGGCAGCTGGAGCATGACTGCCTGACTACCACTGAACTTGTGTACTCCAGTTGAGAGGACTTGAAGGACACAGCTTTGGAAGATCCTGATTGGGAGTTATACACAGATGACAGCAGCTTTGTGGAACATGGAGTTCAATACTCTGGATATGCAGTAACAACTGAAAATTCGATCATAGAGGCAAATGCATTGCCTAGCACCACTTCAGCTCAAAAGGCAGAATTCATTGCTGGTCTTGAATTAAGTGAAAAGAAGAAAATAAATATCTGGACTGACTCAAAGTGTGCTTTTTGGGTAGTACATGTCCATGGAGTCTTGTGGAAAGAATGAAGATTATTGTCCTCCCAGGGATCAAATATTAAACATCAGGATGAAATTTTGCAATTATTGTAAACAGTTCAGAAACCAACTCAGGTGGCAACCATGCACTGTAAAGCACATCAGGTTGGGAATACAAAAGAAATCAGAGGAAATAACTTAGCAGATAGGTCTGCCAGAAAAACAACGAAAGAAATAAATTTACAAATGGCATTGATTCCAACCAAGACAGTAGTTCTCCCAAGGGAGAAACCTAAATATTCAGAATAAGATGATAAATTGGGGCAATTGTTGAATGCTAGGAAAAATTTAGCTAGATGGTGGGTTACATTCAAGGGACAAGTAATAGTACCACCTCTTCTAATGAGAGAAATAATTCAGGTAAAACATCAGGAATGTCATTGGGATGTAGAAGTTTTAGTAACCCTTTTAAAAAGCCAAGTATTATCAGTCAAAATGCTAGGATTAGCCAAAACAATAACTGCAAGATGTGATGTGTGTTTGAAAAATAATCCAGTAATAAAGAAAAGGGTCCAAATGGGTAAACTCAAATCTGGAACAGAACCCAGACACTATTGGCAAGTAGACTTTTCAGAGTTGCCTGGACAAAACGGGTATCGATACATTCTGGTGGGTGTTGATAATTTTACAGGATGGCCAGAAGCCTTTCCTCGTCATACCACTCATGTAAAAGAGGTTGTAAAATGGTTGCTACAAGAAATAATCCTGAGATTTGGAGTCCCTATTGGGATCTCTTCAGATAGAGGCCCACACATTGTTGATGAAGTAGTACAAAGTGTTTGTAAAACTCTGGGAATTACTTGGGATTTACATACACCATGGAGGCCACAATCCAGTGGAAAGGTAGAAGGAATGAATCAGAGTCTAAGAAGGCAAATTGGCAAAATACGTCAAGAAACTAATTTAAAGTGGCCTCAGGCACTTCCATTGGCATTGTTGCAAATCGGCATACAACCAAAAAGTGGCCCATCAGTTAGTCCTTATGAATTACTATAAAGGAAACTGTATGAATCTCCAGTATCAAATCCAAATATGCATGTAAAAGGAAAACAAGATTTGTATAATTATTTACTTTCCTTAGGAAAAACCCTGACTGCAATCCGCAGATTTTCCCTGGAAAATCCAGTACATGACTTTCAACCTGGAGAATATGTCTACGTGAAGACATGGACTTCTGAACCCTTGCAAGAACGTCGGAAAGGACCCTTTCAAATTCTGCTGACTGCCTTTACAGCCATCAAAATCACAGAATCACATGGTGGATACACTACACTAGAGTGAAGAAGATGTCCCCTTCCAGGAAGGTCATCAATAGGGATCCGGGAACTTCAAAACTGACCTAAAATATGTCTAACTTTATATATCAACTGGATATTGTTTTTTATTTGATTTCAATCTGGAAACTGATGCTAGTGGGATCCTGGTTTGAAGTAACAATTGAAAAATAAAATGCAACTGAGAATTATGAGGAAATGTTAGACCTGAAAGTGAGGAATAGAAGGCAGGTAGAAACAGAACAGCTAATATACCTCCCACGGAAAACACCAGAAGAAAATTTGATGTTAAGATTGATTAAGAGATTTGCCAGTTTGCAGAACGTAACACAGATTACTGCTTGTTTACCAATACCAAGAACAGTAGGTGAATCTGTTCCATGGGGAATTTTAACAATGAATTTGACCAATTTAAGATATGAGAAAATGAGACTACTCATTGCGAACAAAAATCTGTTGTTGAGTGGTATGAACAAGTGAAAATTATCAGGAAACAATGAGAGTCCCCAGGGAATAAAGCAGATTGTGAAAAACAGTTAAATTATGTTTTCACAAAAATAGGACAATATTAAACTGTTGGGTGGTGGTCATATGATGAACAAACCAGAAACAATGTAAGTAGAAACATCATGGAATGGAAGTGTGACAAAACCAATTAGACTACACAGGAGGAGATGCAATGAGGTTCTATATGGTCCATGACTATATTTTCTCAGTTTCAATATATGGCTAGAACTCCTTGGTGGTTTACTCAGGATGGGACAATTTTTGCAGCCTTTCCATCAGTAAATGACAAAGGAAGCACACTGAGAAAAAAGGAAAATTTAGTGTCTTGATGGAAATGTGAGAAGGTATCTAACTGCAGCAGCATACACCTAGTAATTCAGAGGATTCCTCCTTTGGCTGCTGCGTTAAAATATGGGTGTCTTTGCCAAGGACTTGATTTAACAAAACCCTATACACCCAAAAGAGGAACAGTGTTTAACTGTAGAAGATCTGCAATTCAGAGTCCAGGACATTTAGTTTGGGCAATGAGTGATGGAACCTGAACAATGTATCTGCCCTTGGATGGAAAAGTAAAACAGATTACTTCATTTATGCCGATGTTCTGCCCAATTTGGAAATCTCCTTTTAAAGGATCCTTAGAAAATTTAAAATTAAAGTGGGTTAAAAGATCAGAGGCCGATGAAACATGGAATGAACCCTTGACAGGAGTAAAAATTAGGTGGGTTCTGGAATCCCTTTGAATCCCATAGCATCATATAGAAACAGGGAATGGATGTATTGACTGACTGGACAGGTAGAAAAACAAGGAAAGGATTCAAGGCATTAAATTTTCAATTGCAGGTGTTACTAATTGTTACTGATTTGTTATTAAGTTGAGTTGATGATTTTTGGTGATTTTGATAAGAAATTGTTAGGACGAATTGTGGTGGTTTAGTCCCTGCTGGGGTCTGAGACCACGTGGCCACTGCCCCTCCCCCACAAAGGGAGTGAAATACAAAGCCCCAGGACTGAGATAAGGAGAGGTTTAATACAACAGTGCAACAGCAACACAACAAACAACAACAATAACAGTAACAGTAATAACAATGAACAGAGCAAGATATCTACCGATACAGCAGTGGGAACAGAGTGATGGCATTACACTCGTGTTAACCGACTGTCTCGCGCTGGCGCCAGGATGTGACATCAGCATGATATATGAATAACCCGGCTAGAGCTTCCCCCCACTGCTGGGGAAACTTAACCCAATCCTGGCTAAACCAGGACATAATCCACCCCTTCATTCTATACCATGTGCGTCACATCCAGCTGCCATTTAGCAATGAGCATTGACAAAGAAAAATTAACAAAAGCACAGTATAATTCACGGTGTGTTTTCACCCACAATCAAGTCCCCTTCTGGTATGCATTGGACTTCTCCATACTCCTGCATCACCCACCAGGTGCACCCAGGTCCTTGAGCAAAAGCAATCCTGTGGATGGGTTTGCCTTTGCCTGGCGCAGCACTAACCCAGACCGTTTTTCCCAGCAGATCCCTCACGCGCACCACAGGGACTTTATCCCCGTCTACAACACGTGGAAGTTTTGACTGAGCCGGGCCAGCTCAATTGGTAGTTGACTAACTTGGTGTTGACTAACCAAGTGGCTTTTGTCAGATGCGCGTCCCAATAATTCAAGGTTCCACCCCCCATTGCTCTCAATGTAGTTTTTAACAGTCCATTGCAGTGCTCGATCTTCCCAGAGGCTGGTGCATGGTAGGGGATGTGGTAGACCCACTTGATGTGGTGTTCTTCTGCCCAGACATCTATGAGGTTGTTTCGGAAGTGAGTCCCATTGTCTGACTCAATCCTCCCTGGGGTGCAGTGTCGCCACAGGACTCGGTCTTCAAGGCCCAGGATGGTGTTCCAGGCGGTGGCATGGGACACTGGATAAGTTTCGAGCCATTCAGTGGTTGCTTCCACCATTGTGAGCACGTGGCGCTTGCCTTGGCGGGTCTGTGGCAGTGTGATATAGTCGATCTGCCAGGCCTCTCCATACTTATATTTCATCCATTGATCTTCATTCCACTGGGGCTTCACCCGTTTGGCTTGTGTGATTGCAGCACACGTCTCACATCCGTGGATGATCTCTGGGATGGTGTCAATGGTGAGGTCCACCCCTCGATCTCGAGCCCACCTGTATGTTGCATGTCTGCCTTGGTGGCCCGAGGTCTCATGGGCCCACCGGGCTATGAACAGTTCACCTTTACACTGCCAGTCCAAGTCCACCTGAGCCACTTTGATCTTAGCAGCCTGGTCAGCCTGCTGGTTATGTTGATGTTCATCAGTGGCCCGACTCTTGGGTATATGGGCGTCCACATGGCGCACCTTCACAACGAGGTTCTCCACCCGTGCTGCAATATCCTGCCATACTTCAGTGGCCCAGATGGGTCTGCCCTTGTGTTGCCAGTTGTTCTATCTCCATTGCTGCAATTGCTTCCACAGGGCACTTGCCACCACCCATGAGTCAGTGTAGAGATAGAGCCTCGGCCACTTTTCTCGCTCAGCAATCTCCAAGGCCAATTGGGTGGCTTTCACCTCTGTGAACTGGCTCAATTCACCTTGTCCCTCAACAGCTTCAGAGGTTTGTCATGTGGGATACCACACCGCAGCCTTCCATCATCGATGTTTTCCCACAATGCGACAAGACCCATCAGTGAACAGGGCATGTCGCTTCTCCTCCTCTGGCAGCTCGTTATATGGTGTGGCCTCCTCAGCATGTTTCACCTCCAGTTCTGGTGACATCCCAGAATCTTTGCTCTCTGGCCAGTTCATGATCATTTCTACTAATCCTGGGGGGTCGAGGTTCCCTATTCAAGCCCGTTGAGTTATCAATGCAACCCATTTACTCCACGTGGCATCTGTTGCATGATGCGTGGAGGGAGCCTTTCCTTTCGACATCCATCCCAGCACCGGCAGTCGGGGTGCCAGGAGGAGCTGTGTCTCAGTGCCGACCACTTCTGAGGCAGCTCGAATTCCTTCGTACGCTGCCAGTATCTCCTTCTCAGTCAGGGTATAGGTAGCTTTAGAGCCTTTGTATCCCCAGTTCCAAAAACCTAGAGGTTGGCCTCGGGATTCCCCATGTGCTCTCTGCCAAAGGCTCCAGGAAGGGCCATTCTCCCCAGCTGCGGTGTAGAGCACGTTCTTAATCTCCTGCCCTGCCCGGACTGGCCCAAGGGCCACTGCCTGAGTAATCTCCCGCTTAATTTGTTCAAAGGCTTGTTGTTGCTCAGGGCCCCATTTAAAATCGTTCTTCTTGCGGGTTACATGGTAGAGAGGGCTCACAATCAGGCTGTAGTTTGGGATGTGCATCCTCCAGAACCCCACAGCGCCCAGGAAAGACTGAGTCTCCTTTTTAGTGGTTGGTGGGGCCATGGCTGTTATCGTGTTTATCACCTCCATTGGGATGTGGCAACACCCATCTTGCCATTTTATTCCTAGGAACTGAATCTCCCTTCCAGGCCCCTTAACTTTCTGTCACTTGATGTCAAAACCAACCTTCAGGAGGATTTCAATTATCTTCTTTCACTTCTCAAAGACTTCCTCAGCTGTGTCCCCCCATACAATGATATCATCAATGAACTGCAGGTGTTCCGGAGCCCCACCTTTCTCCAGTGCAGTATGGACCAGTCTATGGCAAATGGTGGAGCTGTGTTTCCACCCCTGGGGCAATCGATTCCAGGTGTACTGGATACCCCTCCAAGTGAACGCAAACTGTGGCCTGCACTATGGTGTTATTGGAATGGAGAAAAATGCCTTAGCGATGTCAGTCGTGGCGTACCACTTGGCTGCCTTCAACTCCAGCTCATACTGGAGCTCTAGCATGTCCGGCACTGCAGCACTCATCGCTGGCGTAACTTCATTCAGGCCACGGTAGTCCATGGTCAGTCTCCATTCACCATTAGGTTTTCTCACTGGCCATATAGGGCTGTTGAAAGGTGAATGAGTCTTGCTGATCACCTTCTGGCTTTCTAGTCGACGGATCAGCTGATGGATGGGGACCAGGGAATATCGGTTAGTGCGGTACTGCTGCCGGTGCACCGTCTTGGTGGCAATTGGCACTCGCTGCTCTTCAACCTTAAGCAACCCCACCACCGAGGGATCCTCTGAGAGGCCGGGTAAGGTGGACAATTGCTTAACCTCCTCCAGGGCAGCTATACCAAAGGCCCACCGGTACCCTTTTGGGTCTTTAAAGTACCCTCTCCTGAGATAGTCTATACCTAGGATGCATGGGGCATCTGGGCCAGTCACAATGGGGTACTTATGCCAGTCCTTCCCAGTTAAGCTTACTTCAGCCTCTAACAGGGTCAGCTGTTGGGATCCCCCTGTCACTCCGGAGATGCAGATGGATTCAACCCCACTGTGGCTTGATGGCATCAGGGTGCACTGTGCGCCAGTGTCGACCAAGGCCTTATATTCTTGTGGGTCTGATGTGCCAGGTCATCGGATCCACACCTTCCAGTAAATCCGATTATCCCTTTCCTCCACCTGGCTAGAGGCAGGGCCTCTCTAATCCTGCTCACCAACACTCACTTGATCTAAGAGTGACTCCCGCAAGAATGACTTCCTGGTCCCCTCAAGAGGGTCAAGCATACTGTTGGCCATTCTATTCTGTCTGGGGGATTTCTGACTGGACACTGGAGCTGCATCTCTCTTCGAAGACTCTCCTTACATGGTCATCTTCCCTTTCAGCTGCTGTACTCATGCAGCTAGGGCGGAAGTGGGCTGTCCATGTCACCTTCTCATGTTTTCCCCATGGTCGCGGAGGAAGAACCACAGGGTGCCCCGTAGTGTGAACCTTCCACTGCGTTTCTCTTGGATGGGGAAGCGCCTGCTTCTAATAGCTGAGACATTGGCCCATGCAGGTGGAATGTAGGACATGTCCTATTCCATTTTCTGGAGCCTCTGAGACAGTTCCTCTACAGCTGAAACCAAAGCATGTTGGGAGGAAGGGAGACTTCCCTCATATTGCCAGAGCTGGATAATCACTTCATCCACTGTTTGAGTCTGGGTGTCTCACCACCAGGACACTACTGCTAATGCTTTGGAATGTGCCTCTGGTCCACTTTGCAGGAGCTTCCGCCACATCAACTGTGTGCGAGGGGCCTGATCTGGATCCATTGGTGACTGCTTATCATTCAGATCACGATAGACCATGTCAAACACAGCCATTTCCCTGATGATTTGAATGCCTTTCTCCATGTCGGTCCACTTGCCTAACCGACATAGAGCATCATCCTTGTAGGGGTTCCTCTCCCTCACACCGAGCAGGAGTCGCCTCCAGAGGCTGAGGGTTTGAGTCTGTTTCCCTATTGCCTTGTCAATACCAGCCTGCTTGGCTAAAGGTCCCAGCTGCTTGGCCTCTCTCCCCTCCAGTTCAAAACCAGCAGCTCCACTATCCCAGCATCAGAGCAGCCAGGTGCAAATTTGCTCGCCTGGAAGGTGGTTAAAATCCTTCCGCATATCTCGCAACTCACTCAGGTATAGAGATCGGATGATTACCTCCGGCTCTTCCTCCTGCTCTCATGATGGGCCTGGTTCATTATCACCCTGTGCACTGCGAGGGGATTTTTTGGTATATTTGGTTTTCCGTATCGGGGCAACTGATATTGGTACTGCTTGTGCCTCTGGCTCTGCTGCTGTGCTGGTGGAGGTGACTGATACTGGCACTGCCTGTCCCCCTGGCCCAGCTGCTGCACCAGTAAGTTCACTTTCAGACCCTGCAGCCCTTTCTCCCCCTTGAGGGCAGTGATCAGTGTTAACGGTGATGCGGTAAGCATGGGCAAGCCCCCAGCACATCGCAGCGAGTTGTGTCTCCCGGGGTTTGTCAGATTGGCAACACACCTTTTCCAAACACTCCACCAGTTTGTCAGGACTCTGCACTTGTTCGGGATTGAAATCCTAGAACGTTGGGGGTGACCACTGACTCAGGTACTTGCCCATCTTCTCCCACACACCTTGCCATTTATAACTGTCTGCCCTCATGGCAGGTGTCCGGGTGGCGCTATTATTGGAGAAATACTGCATGGCCCAAAACAAGATTTGGCAGACATTTAGAAAGCACTGTGCTGTGAACACAGTGGCCTGCGTGCTCCAGGGATAGCTGAAACTCTCAAAAACCGAGAGGATCTCTTCCCCTGGCTCACCCATAGAGGGGGTGAGACCCCTAACAAAAGCCCAGGCAGCAAACAGGTACCAGTTCACCCCCACAAGCAGCCATACAAGCCCATTATAAGCCAACAGTAACCAGTAGAGCAGAACAAGACCCTTGGTACATTTTCCACCGAGAACAAACACCAGCACTAGGAGCAGAGTGGATATAAGGATTAATCCAGCCCCACCACGCAAGCAAATTGGTCAGCATTGCAAACATTTCTTATCAAACAAATGCAAGTAAAAACAGAAAAAATTACACCTAACAGATGGCTCTAACACACCTTCTCCTTTTGTCCTTATCTCAGCCTTGTCGTGCCCCATGTTTGGCGCCAAAGTTGTGGTGGTTTAGTCCGTGCCGGGGTCTGAGACCACGCGGCTGCTGCCTCTCCCCCATGAAGGGAGTGAAATACAAAGCCCCAGGGCTGAGATAAGGAGAGGTTTAATACAACAGTGCAACAGCAACAAAACAACCAACAACAACAGCAATAACAATAACAGTAATAACAATGAACAGAGCAAGATATCTACCAATACAGCAGTGGGAACAGAGCGATGGCATAACACACGTGTTAACTGTCTCGCGCTGGCGCCAGGATGTGACATCAGCATTATATATGAAAAACCCGGCTAGAGCTTCCCCCCACTGCTGGGGAAACTTAACCCTATCCTGGCTAAATCAGGACACTAATCAATTAAATGGAATCTCACAGAAATATCATTTTTTATAAAAAATAGTGGTGTAATGTTTTAAGTAGTCATAGAGATGTTGCATTTAGTTTAAAGTATCCATACAACCAGTTACACTGGTACATGAGGTACCATTATTAGACTGGTGTAAGGATGATTGATAGCCCTGAAGACTGTTTTAGAAGTTGTATTGTAAAAGGGCCTCAAAGCATGTTAAAATTGCAATGTAAGCCAAAGTCCTTGAGTCAAGGGCATGGGAGGGTCTTTCTTCTGAGACAGTAGTCTGTGGTGGTTGCAAAAGCAACCCCCTGACTCATTTCAGGACTCAAGTGTACATGACCGGAAAGAAGTGGGAATAAGAAAATGAGTTTCAGGAATTATCATGTTTATGTACGAGAACTTGATTAATATCACAGAATCACAGAATCATCTGGGTTGGAAAAGACCTTGAAGATCATCTAGTCCAAACATTAACCTAACATTGACAGTTCTGAAGTACACCATATCCCTAAGCGATATGTCAATGAGACTCTTAAGCACCTCTAGGGATGGGGCCTCCACCACCTCCCTGGGCAGCCCATTCCAATGCCTAACTATCTGTCTGTAAAGAAATACTTTCTAATATCTAGTCTAAACTTTCCTTTATGCAACTTGAGGCTATTACCTCTTGTCCTATGGGTTGTTACTTGGTTAAAGAGACTCATCCCCAGATCTCAGAATCACAGAATTGTCTAGATTGGAAAAGAACTTGAAGATCATCTAGTCCAACCATTAACCTAACATTGACAGTTACCAACTACACCATATCCCTAAGTGCTATGTCAACCCTACTCTTAAACCTCTCCAGGGATGGGGACTCCACCACCTCCCTGGGCAGCCCATTCCAACGCCTAACAACCTGTTCTGGAAAGAAATGTTTCCTAATATCTAGTCTAAACCTTCCCTGGAGCAACTTGAGACCATTACCTCTTGTCCTATTGCTTGTTGCTTTGTTAAAGAGACTCATCCCCATCTCTCTTGCGAACTCCTTTCAGGTAGTTGTAGAGGGCGATGAGGTCTCCCCTCAGCCTCATCCAGACTAAACAACCCCAGTTCCCTCAGCCGCTCCTCCTACGACATGTGCTCCAGACACTTCACCAGCTTCAGTGCCCTTCTTTGGACACGCTCGAGTGATTCAATGTCCTTTTTGTAGTGAGGGGCCCAAAACTGAACACAGTAATTGACGTGCAGCCTCACCAGTGCCGAGTACAGGGGTAAGATCACTTCCCTGTCCCTGCTGGCCATGCTATTTCTGATACAAACCAGGATATCATTGGCCTTCTTGGCCACCTGGGCACACTGCTGGCTCATGTTCAGCCAGCTACCAATCAACACCCCCAGGTCCCTCTCTGACTGGCAGCTCTCCAGCCACTCCTCCCCAAGCCTGTAGAGCTGATGGGGGTTGTTGTGGCTGAAGTGCAGCACCCGGCATTTGGCCTTATTGAAGCTCATACAGTTGGCCTTAGCCCATCGCTCCAGCCTGTCCAGATCTCTCTGTAGAACCTCCCTACCCATGAGCAAATCAACACTCCCACACAACTTGGTGTCATCTGCAAACTTACTGAGGGTGCACTGAATCCCCTCGTCTAGATCATCAATAAAGATGTTAAACAGGAGTGGCCCCAAAACCGAGCCCTGGGGGACACTACTCATGACCGACAGCCAACCAAATTGAACCCTGTTCACCACAGCTCTTTGGGCCTGGACATCCAGCCAGTTTTTTACCCAGCAAAGCGTGTGCCCATCCAAGCCTCGAGCAGCCAGTTTCACCAGGAGAATGCTGTGGGTAACGGTGTCAAAAGCCTTCCTAAAGTCAAGGTAGACAACATCCACAACCTTTCCCTCATTCAATGAACAGGTCGCGCTGTCATAGAAGGAGATCAGGTTTGTCAAGCAGGACCTGCCTTTCATAAACCCATGCTGACTGGGCCTGATTATCTGGTTGTCCTGCATGTGTTGTATGATGGTACTCAGGATGATGCTCCATCACCTTCCCAGGCACGGCAGTCAAGCTGACAGGCCTGTAATTTCCTGGATCATCCTTCTGACCCTTCTTATATATGGGCGTCACACTGGCCAATTTCCAATCTTTCGGGACCTCCCCGGTCAGCCAGGACTGCTGGTAAATGATGGAAAGCAGTTTGGTGAGCACCCCAGCCAGCTCCTTCAGCACCCTCGGGTGTATCCCATCTGGTCCCATAGTCTATGTATGTCTATGTGATGCAGTAGGTCACTGACTATCTCTTCCTGGAATTTGGAGGGGTCGTTCTCCCAGTCTCTGTCTTCTGGCTGAGGAGGCTGGTTTCCCTCAGTACAGCTAGTCTTGTTATTGAAGACTGAGGCGAAGAAGGCATTAAGCACCTCAGCCTTTTCCTCATCACTTGTTACCATGTTTCCACCTGCGTCTAGCAGGGGATGGAGGATCTCTCTGGTCTTTCTTTTGCTGCTGACATACTTATAGAAACATTTCTTGTTGTCGTTGATTCCTGAAGCCAGATTAATTTCCATCTGGGCTTTAGACCTCCTGATTTCTGCCCTACATAGCCTCACAGCATCTTTGTAATTACTGTGAGTGCCTAGTCCCTTCTTCCAAAAGCTGTAAACTCTCCTTTTCTCCCTGAGTTGCAGCCAAAGCTCCCTGTTTAGCCAGGGTGATCTTCTCTGGCACTGGTTTCTCTTACAGCACCTGGGGACCACCTGCTCCTGAGCCATTAAGACTTTCTTCATAAAGAGTGCCCAGCCTTCCTGGACCCTTATACCCTTCAGGACCATCTCCCAAGGGATTCTGTCAAAGCACTTGACTAAACAAGGCAAAGTCAGCCCTTTGGAAGTCCAGGATGGCAGTTCTGCTGCCCCCTCTCCTGACCTCCCTAAGAATAGAGAACTCTACTATTTGATGATTGCTGTACCCTAGTCAGCCTCCAACCACCACATCCTCCACCAGTCCTTCTCTGTTCACAAAGAGGAGATACAGCAGGGCACCTTCTCTGGTCGGTTCACTTACTAGCTGTGTCAGGAAGTTATCTGCCACGCTTTCTAGGAATCTCCAGGACTGGTCCTGCTCTGCTGTGTTGTATTTCCAGCAGATGTCTGGGAAGTTAAAGTCTCCCACAAGAACAAGGGCAAGTGATCATGAGATTTCTCCTAAATGCCTATAGAATATTTCATCCACCTCTCTGTCCTGGGTGGGTGGCCTATAGTAGACTCCTACTGCAACATCTGCCCTGTTGGCCTTCCCCCTGATTCTAACGCAAAGACACTCCACCCTGTCTTCACTACGCTTGTACTCAAAGCAATCATAACGGTCTCTAACATACAGCGCCACCCCACCACCTCTCCTCCCTTGTCCATCCCTCCTAAAGAGCTTGTAGCCATCAACTGGTGCACTCCAGTCATGGGAGACATCCCACCATGTTTCTGTAATAGTCACTACATCATAATTTTCCTGTTTCATCATGGCTTCAAGCTCCTCATGTTTGTTACCCATGCTGTGTGCATTGGTATACATGCACTTCAGATGGGCTGATGTTTTGCTCCTTTCCCCCTTCAAATCTAGTTTAAAGCTCTCTAGATTTGTATTATATCTAGATATCTACATATCTAGATATGTATTACTGTATCCTATATAAGCAGCATGCCACACGAGTTAGGCGTGCATTGTTGGTGAGACGACTTCCCTACGCTCCTGGTCATTAATAAAGGAGTGTCTACTTATCTCCACCACATTGGTGTTGATAAGCTCTTTATCCTGTTTTTGCTGACAAAGTCACTTTAACAGAGTGGGGCTTGTTACATTATTTTGATCTCATAATGTTTGTGGAGCTTTGTGAAAATACAGTTGCCTTAGCAAAGTTATTTTCTGGTAATTTTCTTGCTATTGTTTTGTATTTTTTTTCAAAACATCTGGCAGAATCTAAATCAAAACCACTTACATATCATAGATAGAGCCACAATGCATACCATATATAGACCTTAAACTAGAAAAGCATTAAAATAAAATAACATAAATGTCTGTCAGGTCCTTAGGCTTACAAAAAGGCATCCAACTGTCCTTACTGCTTACCTACCCATTCAAATTTTTATGCCAAAAGTGACATAGATGCTGACAACTCTGTTTTGAGCAATCCCAAGCATGTTAAGTATCTAGGACCTTTGTCCCATCTAAAACTGTTTGAGTTTCACAGGCAATATGTCCTTCCTATCCTCATATGCAATGAAGGTCCCTCCCCATTGGATGTACTGTCTGATTCTTAATATGTTTTCATTTCACTGCATAACAAAGGATCATTGTTATGTACCAACTGGTAAGATTTAAAACACATATACATAAGAAGGACTTGCCTGTCTTCTGCCTATTAATGCAGAAGTAAGAGTCTCACCCAACAAATAAGAGACTTTAATAATTGTCCTGATAGGAGTCAGATTTCCCTATTTCCCAGTGATGTGGAAGTTAAAATCCAAAAAACACATTTGGAGCTGATTATAGACTATATTACAGGCCAATGAAAAAACTCACAAGAGCAAACACTGAATCCTATGGTAAAGGCAGCCAGGTAGCTCCTGTCCCTCCTTCTGTGACTCATGTTCTATATTAGGAAGTTTTTGCATAAAACCCAGAAATAATGAGAACTAAAGTAGTATGAAAAAATACATTAGGTTTTCTTTAGGATAGCTTCACAGCAGTGGTAAATACAAGTGTCTGTTTTAATTTTGTCTGGCATTTTTTTCTTCCATCTTCATTCACCTCCTGTGTGAAAGTCTTTTAGCTGGACAGGGAGATTTCAGTAGCACCCACCCCCGTCATTACAATAAACGCATAATAGCATAAATAATAGAGGACATATAATGCTATTTTAGTTCCCTAAATAATTTATTACTGTATAATCAGTAGTTTTATGGATAACATTATAAGCAATGCTGTCATCCTGAATAATGAAACACTGTGATACCTTAGAGCAGAAGAGAGCAGGATTAGAACTGAACTGATTTGTGAGTGCAAAGACCACTGATTAGACTCTCCACTAAGTCCCACTGACTTCATTGTCCTCTAATTTTACAGTGTGCATGATTTTATTTTTTCTAATTCAAACAACATCTCAAGAAAACCCCTATCCCTGAGTTTCATGTTCAGAACTATTTCATTGTCTGCCTCAAAACCAAAATAATGTTCCAGAAATGTAAAGTACAACATTTAACCAAATATACTAGAGTCCTTGCCAAGATAGTTTTTGAGTCAACAAATTTTAGGTCCTTGGCTACTGTGGCAACAGTGAAAAACTGTCATGTTTAAACAGTTATTTCTCCAATGTAGTCAGAATAAAACACAGAACAATTCATCCAAAGAGTACTTTTCATCTTGATTATGTTTTTTCCTAGATGCAAATAGAATAAATGTGGTCTAAGATTATGTTAGTCTTCCTTGATTATCACAAGATGGTATAACTGCTGTCAGAAACACATCTGGTTTTAAAACCATAATCCAGACAAGCAACAGCAAAGGGAAGTTTGCTTTAAAAGACCCTTAAAAAGAACTTCATTTATTTGGAGTCATTAAATCTTATTTACTATCTTTCTCTTAGATGAAAGCTTTTAAAACCCAGCTCTCTGGAAAGTGCATATTCATTTAATAGAAATAACAGCCTGAACTACCAGGAATGAATCCTGTATATTATTTTTTTCTTTTGCATTTCTTAAACTCAAAATGTAACAGATTGTCAAGGAACACGTGTGTTAACTTTTTCATTTAATTGGATTTTCCTTGCGATGAATAAAGCTGTCTGTAAGGCCTTTATTTTTTGTGTATTGAGAAATGTAAACAGACAACAATAGGGATGGTTCTTCAGTAAAAACTGTAACTTAAAAAACAAGATGAAGAATTTTGCTAATGTGGAAACTGCCATTGTTTCCAAAGTGGTACTTCTTATCCTTTTTTGAATCTTCTGCTTACTGTCACTTTGTAGATATTGTCATCTAAATAATAACACACAGAATGCAGAAATCAGAACAAATTATCAAACAATCATAACATGATCTGGAATTGCTTGTGAAAAATGTCTTTTCATTTCTTCCAGAGTTTCATTGTGTACAAAACATTTTATATTTTGAAACCAGAAGTATCAACTATAGTGTCAGTCCTTCAGGATTCTTGTTTTTTCTCTGAGCTGAAAAATTCCCTTCCCATATATACATATATAACTGTAGATATATAGGTATAGATATGTATATATATATTGATGTGTGGACTTTCCAACTTCTTTCTTCACTCATGTTTGAGATTCTACCTGCTAGATCATCTAGTAGAGGAAGAAAGGAGTCAAGCAGGCTTAGTGACAAGTGGAGAGACTGCATGCTAGAGGAATATGGCTTCCAGCAAAGTTCCTTTAAACCTGTGTTAGGTGTTGGAAGCGTGGGAAAAGCAAAACAATGAAAAATCTGCAAAACACACATTTCCTCGACACATGGTGCCCAGAACAAACACAGGATGGGATGAAGATCCAGTGATTTGTGTTTGCTGTGGCACCAAGGAGGAATGCGAAGCGAGGTGGAGGCCACATGGTCCCATTCTTTCACTTATCTCCTCTCAAGGACTGTTTTGCAGTAGTCTGCCACCTTGTCTCTCACCCTTTCTCTTCTCCCACAAAAAACAGTGCACCCCTTGCACCAAGTAATGTGCTGTGTCGTTATTCGAGAGATAATGTCTTGACCACAGTCCCACCCACTCACACATACATACTATGATAAATACTACTCCAAGTTTCACAGAATCACAGAATCGTCTAGGTTGGAAAAGACCTTGAGGATCATCCAGTCCAACCATTAGCCTAACATTGACAGATCTCAACTATACCATATCCCTAAGTGCTATGTCAACCCAACTCTTAAATACCTCCAGGGATGACGACTCCACCACCTCCCTGATCAGCCTATTCCAATGCCTGACTACCCGTTCTGTAAAGAAATGCTTCCTAATATCTAGTCTAAACCTTCCCTGGCGCAACTTGAGGCCATTACCTCTTGTCCTAGGACTTCTCAAGTTTGTACCTAACTTGAGAGGACGATAATCCGACACCAAATTGGAGGGACAGATCGATGGGTTTGTGCTCCTTGCCCCTCCCCCACCCCCACCCTCCCCCCACCCCAAAGGGACGCCTTTTGGTAAGATTTGAGCCCTCGGCTATTCCGAGTGATTACTTGGGAATTTAGCGTGTATGTGATTGCAATCGTTTTCCTTTTTGTATGTAGTGCTGTATCGCCAACCTGCAGTTTGTGCATTTATCGCAGGCAATCTTAAAGAATCTGTAAATGTTGCATAAAAAATAAACTGTACTATTCGTGAACCTGACTGCTTCTATTGAATGCAACCAGACCTACAGCTACGGGCTGTTCGTGCATCTGGTGTCAGAGCTATAGACACGGCCCCAACTGGCATACCTATTAAGAGATAAGTCCTGCCGTCCCTACCCCTCTAATCTCTGAGGATTGGCTAGAACGCAAGGGGATTAATCTCTTACCAAATTTAGCCTCACCTTAAACGCAACAACCCGGTATACTGTTACCCTGGGCTGACAAGTAGTGCCATGAAATCTTCCCAATTTTATGATTTTGTTGTCAAGACACAGCTGGTCAGAAACCCCTTCTGTGAGAAGACTGGAATGGTGGGTTGGGAATGGAGCCCAAGGGACCCTACAGTATACACAAGTGGTATCTTTTCTCCAACTGAGTAGTTACCTTGAATTCTGCACCTACTTTGATGTAAGACTCAGCCCACTGTAGCCACATAGACCTGCAAGCTCCCTTAGAAGATACCTGGCAGCAGCACTAAGTCTTCTGCTGTGAGAGCAGATCTCTCCCAGGAGGTGAAACATGTCTTGAAGTGCTGTGCAAGGAGAGAGGATGGTGTGGTTCACTTTAGCTATACCTTTAAGTGTGGGAATGTTAGGTTATGTGATAAAAGCTAATCTGCACACCCACAGAGGAGCACAGAGAAACAACAGCTGGTGTGGAAGCCAAAGAACCCTGCCTTGCCTAGTCCAGGCCCATCACAGAACTCATCAGTCCACCAAACGCCCATCTTCACAAGCCCAGAAGAGCCCAGAGGTACAAACACAAGTGGAAAACCAAGGTAAGGACTCAGAAGGGACACAAGTTTTGGCCCCTCCCCAAGTTGTCCCAGGAGAGCCCCAGCTGCATTGTCCAGGCATGAGACCCTTCAAGATGAGTCAACTCCAGAGCACCTTTCAGACTGAATGGTCACTGCCTAAGGGAAACGGGACACATTACGGCATGCAGATGAAAAGCATTTTGGTACAAGATGGGGTGTGTAGGGCAGGAGCCACAGGCAGGGCAAGGGATGGATTTAAGTGACTTGGGAGGAATAAGAGTGGGAAAATAGAGGAATAAGGTGATAAAAAGCATCCATTTTGTGTAAATTGTTTGCTGGTCAGTACACTTGTCTAGCCATCTCATGCACCTGAATAACGCAGTCAGCCCTACCTTCTCTGTGTGTACAACTAAAACATGGAGCTGCAGCAACTTCAACTCTCTTGGGCTGTCAGATCTGGCATGACATATTTTCCTCCTAACAGTAGCAACTACATGAGATCGAAGGCATACATGTGAGGTTCACTTTCCTGAGGATGGAACAGAGTATCTCATGGACAGATTACACAAGAGCTGAGATCTGGGACTGTGAGCACAGGAGTTGTTTCTGCATTCACCCATGCTGAAGAAAAACAGGATGCATATCTTGTTGCAAAAAAAGAGAATTGCACTAAGAAATCTGCTCTTTCACAAATATTGATTTGCTGAAAGGTCAAAGGTTCAAAAAAAGGTTCAAAACAAGATAAAAGCATTTACAATATTTGGAAAACCTAGGAAATTATAAAGGAAATCCAAGATATTTTCCTCTAAAATGGGGAAAGGAGGGTTACTGGTTTTGTAAGTTACTCTGTGTTTTAGACAGCAAATGCTGTTTCTGTAATTCATCTTTTCCATTCACTACGTCATGTAAACAGGTGTCTCTTCTTTGCAGACTTAACCAAGATGGTTAACTGGTTGCCCCTCTCAGCCACATACCTTATGGTAAACTGTACTTTGTGGGTTAAACTGCATATTTTGCAAAGAAAATGCAAAACCAAACCAACAATTTCCGGTGCCTTCCCTAAACTCCCACTGTGTTTCCAGGACAGACAGTTGCTATTCTACAGTCTACCAGCAACAGATCAGAATGACTTGCTCTCTGCAGCATAAAGAAACAAGAAATACACACCAGAATATTACACATAACAAGAGGAAATTACAATACCTGAGCTCATCTAACAGATTGCTGATGTTGGAAAGGATGTTAGATCAGTTTAATTGATTAAATGTAAGTGTAATTTTATCCTCAATGGAATACAAGTGCAGCAGCAATAAAGCTCAGTAAATGTCCTCAGTTAAATTGTTGTATTCAAATTTATAACAGAAATGTGAGTCAGGGTGAATGGCATTTCTTATAATCCATAGCTTGGACTTGTTCAACCTTGCTTTAATACTTCAAAGAGACTGGCTCTGTCAGTTTCAGCAGAGTTTTAAGACACAGGAAAGACTGATACTTTTTCTTTTCCCCATCTTAAGATTTTATTCCGTTTCCTTCCATAAGGAAAAATAGTTTACTGACTAGATCTTAATCTTAATGTAGTACCTTTATGGGTTGCAGACCAAGCTCTGAAGTACATTTCAAGAGTTGTCATCATTTTGCTCACTACTAAACACATAAAGATACATACAAAAGAAACATCAAAATGCTCAGAGCACTTGGCATTACTGCCTCCTACTATTTAATTTTATGCAGCACAAAGCTTTTCATATTAGGTATACTTATGGTGGATTTTGCAAGCTCAGTGGACCACAGTGTTGTTTCAGAACTGAGCTTTATAGTAATATAAATGTTAACTAATATGGTAATGGTTATATTCTTGGGGATATTTTACTTCTTGTTCTTCTTCCCCAGTTATCAATATTTGATTGAGCTCAACATGATGTCATAAAGACGATTACTTTTGCACTTCCAAGGACACAACTGGTAAACTTTTTAGTGTCCGCATCATACTGTTTTGGAGGATACCAAAATATCAGTAATGCCTAATAGATAAATCACTTTCCTCATCCCCTGTCCTTCTGTAATTCTTTACATTTATGACAGGAATGACCCAGATGCAGATGACCAAATTCTCTGGTTTTAACATTGCAGGTTGGTAGAAGCCCCTGAAGGCCCCAGACTACGAAACAGGAAACACTAGGCTGGAGGACTTAGAAGGAATTTAGGCTACATAAGTCTGAGACAATTTTTTTGGTCTTGTGTCTGTTGCTATTTAAATCTTTTGGTTGGCATTTTTGGGGGCTTTGATGGTTTGTTTCATTCTGGATTTTTGATAATGTGTCTCCTTCTCTTCACGTTTTCTCTCTTGCAGATCAATCACAGTAACCCTCCAGCCTCTAGGGATATCTTTATACTTCTGCTATCTAACTGACATGCACTACTTGACCAGGTACTTCTCAGTGCCTTCCTCCCACCTTCCCAGTTCCTGCTGTAGATAGTCTCTTCAAACAATGTCAGTTTTCCTTGGCTGGAGACTTGCTCCACTTACATTACAGTAGAACACATCAATCTATGTGTGTACTGCATCTTTCAAAAACCTGATGTCTCATTTAACGTCTTCTTAAGCTTGGACATCCTAAAGGTTTCAACTCAGCAACCTTCATTCAGATAATAGAGGCACTACAAATACGCATCATCTTTTAATTTATCTAAATTTATCATTCTGGATCTTACACTTGTTTTATTGACCACAGCATTCAATAAACCCACATTTACTAGAAGTGTGTCTTTTTCATGAGATCCACTATCTTCATGCCTTCTGGAAGCTATAAACCTCCATGTTTCTAACAGCTATGAATGAGACTGCTTAAGGTCAAAACAAAGAATTGTTTAGTTTTGGAACCAAAGACTCTGAGCTTAATTCCACTGTTACATGAACTGTCAACGGTACATATGGCACAGGATAGATAACTTTCAAATCTTCATCTTTCTATAAACTTTTTTAGATGACAAGCAAATGAATCTGGAAGTTATTTAAAATCTCAGATAAAAACAAAAAGAACACTTTAAAAATAACTTGCTCAGTCAAGGTGCAAAGTAATGTAGAAAGGGACCTAAAAATATTAGAGTATGTGGTGAAAACAATAGTAAATTGACAACCACAATAACATGAATTTGGAAGACAGATCAAGAGCCTTACAAATGGAACAAATCACATAATAGTTGTAAATCTTTGTTGCAGCCTGTAAATAAATATAGCTATGTATTTTTTGTTTATTCTACTGAAAATTGACTAAATGTATTTCTGTGCATGCAGCTTGAAGACTTAGTGAAATAGCTAATGTAACTATACCGGAACAATACTGTCTCTTGATCTTGAAATCAAATCAATACAGCAATATATGACTAACAACCTGGAATGAATCAACTAATTCAACTCCCGGAAATCCACAGGTATGATGTTTAACTACCTTAGTATGAGCCCTCTGCAACAGTAACCTCAGGTATCAGAAGGACAGGGTTTGACATACACATAAGGCTGCAGCTGCACAATTTTAGGGAACTGTTTTTCAAGCAACAGGTACAGCTAATTCTTACTCAACTTAACTGTTCTCCTGGGATATGGAGTGTCTTGCAACTATCACTCTTCTTTTCTATGGTAAACTAGTTTTACATATATGCTCAAAAATTATGGTAAACAGTGACTAAGTAATTTCTAGAAATATATCAATGGACATGCTAATATTTAAGAGAATTTCAATCATACTATAAAGTTATGGACAGTAGTAATATGTAAACAGAAAGTTTTAAATAATAAAGAAAGATTAATTCTTTAGTTTTCATGGTATTTTAGCATACATTTAGGAATAAGAATAGATTGTAGATGCAGTAGTCTTTGTCAGATCTAGTAGGACATTCAAAGCAGAACAGAAAATAGACCATGTTACTGAAAGACTCTGCCTCAAAGCAATAAGGAGAAAACAAAATCTTCCAGCCTCTGCAAAGAGCAGGGATCAAAAACTATCAGATACCACGTTCCATCACTTTTAGTTAGTATCTCCAACCATGGTTTTCCTTTGGAGCCTTGGCTCTGGGGTTGTTACAATAAGAAGAATTTCTCACTTTTTTCTCCCTTTTAGACCGACAGGACAGCAAAGGCTCCCATTATGATGTGGATGCTAAAGGAATACACCTACCCAACTTCACAGATGAGACACCAGGATTTTTCCTCCATGGGTACTTCCACAATTCTTCAGAACAAAATAGACATTCAGTTGTTTTGCTCTGATAACATAAATAAGGTAATAGCTTGATCTTAATTCAATTTGACATAGCCCAAGATCACTTCTTTCCGCTATTTGTTCTGATTATCTCTTCTTTCTAGCATCAAAGACTGTTTCAAAGATGTTATGAATAACATCTGGAAAGAAGATGTCCTCATAGGCACAGCATTAATGTCATCAGCCCTTTCCTCCTCCTGATGCTTAACCTGCCTGATTTCCTTTCCTGTTCTTTGCATGTTCAGTGACCAAATGACTAATTTTTTTCCCCACCCCTCTTAAATTTCTCCTATTTTCACTTACATTTCCATTACCCAAACAAATTTAAAAGTAATCATGATCCTTCTTGGTTACTTTGAGGAAGCAGAAATAATTGTCTTTATTTGATTAAATAAAAAAAATTCTTGGCAACATGTCTCACTCAATATATATTTCTTAGGTATCAGTTATGCAATAACTTAAGAAACAGTTTGCATGGCTTAATTTTACACACAGAAAGCCCTGCTCCTGTAAGCCAGCACAGCTATAGTTACACAGCTTGTAAAGTAAGATCCAAAGTATCTACTTTTGATGAGATATGTTTGATCTTGAAACACTTAGTATATGTGAAAATAAAAATAGAGTCTATTTTTAGATTTTTTGTTAACTATTTGTCATAGTGCTTCTATACCACTTTTCATCCAAATAACAGCTTTATGTCATAGTTTTAATCAATATTTCAAACTGTAGAATGTGTGTATTCTACCTCTGCCAAGATTAGATCATAAACTGTAGGAATTCTTCATTCTTATCATTCTTTAGTCAGCACAAAATACATATTTTTATTTCATGAGGAGAGACAGAGGTTTCTTTGCTGGACCTACAGTTACTGATCTGATTAAGTTTTTACCCTGAAAGATATGCTGTTTTAAAATAACATTTCAACTTCTTTCCAAAGTAAGGTCACTTGTCTTTTATTTTTACCTTCTAAATTTAGGAAGCAATGTCAAGCTCTATGGGAAAACATCAAAACCCATGGAATTAATTTTTTTAAATATGCTGAAGGGTTCTCAGCCAAAATTTTTTAACCAATTTTAGAGTTTGTTTTAAGATAACTCTTACTGAAAAGCCAAATTTACAGGACGTTTAGGCATCTCTACACATGCTAATATGAACTTTTCAGAAGTTCTACTTCTGGCTGCTACAGCACAACACATTCCAAAATTTCACTCAAGCCCCACAGACTTAAATCAGGACAATTTTCGTAAGCTTGAGATAAAAATCCCCAGTGATCTCATTCTAAGATAAGATGTGTTTTCAGTATCAGATGAAGTTTCCAAATGTAAACTCTTGCATTTCATGAAACCACTCTTCCCTCACACTGCTGTTTCTACATCATTCAGATAAGCGCTCATCCAGGAAGTGAAAGAAGGAGCCAAACTTTCCTATCTCCTATATATCAGTGTAGAAAGTCTTTTGCAGTCTGATCTGAAACAGTTGACTTCTTGCTTTCATTATGTATTTTTCTTCTGTTGGAAGAGAAGCAAACAGAACAGAAATTAAATGTGAAGTGTGTCAGCAGGAGAGTACACATGGAGACATTAACTTCACCTGTGGTAAATCACCATTTTTTTCATCAAAGCTTGCAGATGAGGAACATACCTAGGCTGAAAGACTGCTCTGTGCTGAGTAAAAATTCTAGAGAGAAGTGGCCACTTAACTAACAAGTGACAGGATTGCTAAAATTAGAATAATTGCCCTGGTAATGTTTAATAGTGCTGTAGACAATCCACAGCTAATGAAGTATCTGCTGTGTAACAGCCAATATAATAAAAGATTTCTTTTTTCATCTCAGTCTATACATCAGGGGCTTCCTTGAGAAAGAAAGGGAGACAAAACTTACAGGGAAAAAAAATGGCATTAATTAACTGAGAACACATAACACATAAACCAAAGTAATAAATTGACATCACTTTGTAAGTAACTAAAAATCTTGCAGGAAATATATGCAATTCAGTTTGGTTTTATATATATATATGTTTAATACATACACATTTTGCTTCAAAAGTTTAGTGTTTTATATATATGTATCTATTATATCTATATATGTATGTGTTCTAAACCTATGAAACAAAATAGGTGCAAGTGCACATTCATAATTAGTAAAGCAAGAAAGTAATTCCACGTCAGCTGGGAATTGACAAAATGAAGAACTTCTGGGATCAAAACAGAAAACTATTTAAAGACTTTTCTGTGTTGTAGACAACCTGATCTGAAACAGACTAACATCAGCAGGAAGACAACAGTTTCCTAGTATGTTAGTTTCCTGAAGTTAAAGAACATTAATATCTTAGTTATCCTGTATGTACTGTTAGGGAGCCTTGTGACTCCCTAGCAGATGAGTAGGAGAAAAAGCAGAAAATCAGACCTCAGAAATCCAGTCAAGGAGTCATGGATGAAAAGAATGAAGAAACAGTAGGCTACCAAAGCACACAGACTCCACTTGGTCCCATCATCATTAGCCATTGTAAGGGTCGAGAAATAAAACCCTGCACTTGCAGGAAGTGGACATCTTCCAGTTCCCCAGAACTTCCCCTTTCTCCTTGGGATATCAATGCTTTAGAGGCCTGTCAAGTAAAGTTTTATCCTATTCTAGCTTAACTCTGTTTTGGGAGGTATCTGTACCCTCCATATCCAAAGCTAAGCCAAAGCAATCATTCCAGGGGATTGTAGAATAACACACTTCCTATCTAGACAACTGTTTGTCCTTATCACATTCAACATTTAAAATGCTGTTATTTCTAGATTTTGAGGGTCTGTAAATTTGCAGAAATGGAATAGTCTCACTTTAAACATCTTTGGTTACAGGTCCTCGTATAAGTATCTGTTACAGTATGAAATTCATGCATGTACAACCAAAAACTGAGCTGATAAAGAATAAAAAGGATATCTTGTCACTGAAACGAGAAGGATCCTTGAAGTGAAAAGTAAATGCTACTGGTTTTAAGTTTTTGTTTGTACTGTCTGTTTTTGAACATATTTGCTGCCTATCCATGTGTGAATAAAATACAAGAGTTTGTGAACAAATAAGGATTGTATGCTATTTGTTAAAGGTTTCTGAAGTTTTGTTTAATTCTTTTTTGATACAAGGTGAGGTCAAGGTGATGATGACCTCTTTCTGTTTTGCTGCAGATGCTTTAAAAGGCTTTGGAGACTTCAGAGAGTGTCTGTAAAAAGGTTTTTAGCACTGTGAGGGTGAACATATTTCCTTTCTCACATGTGCAGTTTGCAATGCTGCCATTCATCTGAAGGAAGGTCCTTTCTTTCACCTGCCATCTGTTTCAGCTTATGCACACACAAAATCCACAGTAAGTCTGAAGGAAAAGGAGGAGTTTCCATTATATATTGCTACTTCTTCAATCTGTTTTTCTGTGATATTGCCCCTGCTGTATCTTTTTACCTTCCCTTGGCCTCCTAGAAACTCCATTTCTTCTGACATTATACTCAACCATGTTCAGTCTTAGTCAATAAATACACATTTCCCACAGGCAAAGATTTTTGAAGTACCTGGAACTCCGTATTACCAGTCTCCAGAGAAGCCATGGTAGGAGCCTGTAATTAGACAGGGATCATTTAAAACAATTTCTTAGGTATGTGACATAGCTGCTGTGTTCCTGGTTACATATATATGCCCAACATCATCCCAGTTATGCGCCGTTCTAGATTATAGCAGTGCAACATGGATCAATATATGCTAGTTATTGAGGTGTCCAGTCTGATGTACCTAGGCATGCTTGCTACTTGCTTTATTCTTTACAGTGGTGAGTTGGATGACATAAATAATTTGTGATGAAAGAAGAGTGTTTCTCAAGCCAGCTCTTAAGGGCCCCTTTCCATTTCTGTTATCAGTTTTCTGATAGCCACTTGGCTAATACTTTGATTTATGGCCAACTTCCCTTTGGACTCTGTAGTAGTAAGACACAGGTTCCCTTTTCTTCCCAAATAGCTTGTTCCCTTTAATCATACTTCAGTTTGTTACTTAGATTCTGATGTTCATTGCAGCTTCCTCAAAAGTAAAATCTGTGCAAACCAGCTGAAATCAGATCATCAGTAGAAACAAACTTCAAGATTAGCTGGTACTCAAGCAGAGAAATCTCAGCTGAATACTCAGCTGAGAAAGCAATACAGTTGGTTGCAAAGCTAAACTAGTTGTAAACAAGTAAAGGAGAATAATGGTATATTTGCATTTCAGACACAACTGGAAGTTTAATATATCATCATCTTCTAGAGATGACTGTTCAAGACTCAGATTTTTATGTTACTACTTCTCTATTATTATAGCCAGTGAGTAAAATTGGGCTGAAGAATAATTTATTCTTTTTTATATACTCTTTAGTAAAGAAAGAAGAGAGAACCTGAACATTGTCATTTCACCTCTAAACCATAATTAATTGCCAGGAAATTTTATTTAATTTGAAGAAAAACCAAACATGTAAAAATTAAAATAGGGTAACAGAAAGAGGGAAAGAAAGGAAAAGGAAGAAAAGGAAGGAAGGAAGGAAGGAAGGAAGGAAGGAAGGAAGGAAGGAAGGAAGGAAGGAAGGAAGGAAGGAAGGAAGGAAGGAAGGAAGGAAGGAAGGAAGGAAGGAAGGAAGGAAGGAAGGAAGGAAGGAAGGAAGGAAGGAAGGAAAAGAAAGAAGAAAGAAAGAAAGAAAGAAAGAAAGAAAGAAAGAAAGAAAGAAAGAAAGAAAGAAAGAGAAAGAAAGAAAGAAAGAAAGAAAGAAAGAAAGAAAGAAAGAAAGAAAGAAAGAAAGAAAGAGAAAGAGAAAGAAAGAAAGAAAGAAAAAGAAAGAAAGAAAGAAAGAAAGAAAGAAAGAAAGAAAGAAAGAAAGAAAGAAAGAAAGAAAGAAAGAAAGAAAGAAAGAAAGAAAGAAAGAAAGAAAGAAAGAGAAAGAAGGAAGAGAGCTTTGTAAGGGAAAGAAGCACAAGAATTTTACATAAACAATTAGGAAATTAAAAAACAAAAACATAATCACAGACTGTTCTTGCATGATATCACCTACATGTCTACCTAAACAAGAGTCAGTTATAGCTTATTTAAATAGGTCATCAGTCAAATAAAGAGCTTGTAGATGAGAAAATAACTTTCTATGTATATTGGAAGAATACTGTTTTTCAGTTCATAGCATTCTTTGGATAACAATAATAACAAGCCAAAGAACTGTCATTTTATAGAAGAATCCGGAGGTTGGTTTTATTTCTTAAAGCTCACACTAAATATAGTCTTTTTGGCAATTATTCCACAGAAAAAATTAATTTGTTCTAACAAAGAAGCAGGCTGAGTCCAAACTGTTTACTTTGTAAATACCATTTACTGTAAACTAAGGGTAAAAAAGCAGCTTTATTAGGTGAATTTTCCATTTCACTACTTTTGCATGAGTTATTTAAAATATCTTGCTTTGACAAGGGATTGATCTGAAGACACAAGAAATGCAAATGTCATTTTTAAAATAAAAGAGACTTTTACAGGTATTGTAAGTAAATATTAGGATTTTGTTCTTAAATTTCATGCATATAAACTTAAAAGCTCTTACCAAATAAGATTTAACCAACGTCATGAGCCTAGGGACACAGCAAGGAGGTCCAAGAGAGTTTTCTACATTCTTAGTTGACTAAACTTCAAGAAGCAGAAAACAGATCATCAGATATCAAGGAATGAACATCCAAATTAGCTACTATTCATATAGTCCAGTTTCAGTTGAGACACTCAGCTGCAAAGCAGCATACTTGATGGCAAATACAAACTTATAGGCAAGTAAAAGAATAATGAACAGTGGAGTAGAAAATCAGAGACTGGAGTGTCATACTTTTTAAAATTGCAATGTATTCCTTTTCAATATGCCAGGATTTTTGTTTTGCTTGTTTTACCACAGCTAAGTCTGTATGCTTACCATGCTTATGACTTCCCTAACAAAATCCATACATTAAGTTTTTGAGGGCCTGGGAGACAGGAAGGATTTTTAAAAAATAAGCTTTGTTATTGTAAGTTCAGAGGGGTAAAGGGAAGGGAAGGATGTTGATCCCCACGTTCAAAAATTTGGAACTAGGGAGAGAAAAGCATCCAAAGAAAATCTATTTCCAAGGCAGGGAGGGACAGAGAGAAAGAAGTGTGACCAGGTGCGGGGAGAGAGGCAGAGCACGAGGGAGATAGGGTCACAGGCAGAGTGTCTGTGAGAGAGAAAGGGAGTGAGAATTAGTGACAGAGGCAACATGAAAGAGAGGAAATGGGGGAAGAAAGAGGGAGAGAGGGAGAGAGAAAAGGAAGATTGGTTGTGAGTAGAGACAAAGCGTGTGTGAGGAAGAGAGAGGACAAGAAACAACTCATTTTTGCTTTACCTATCTTGTTATGAATGAGAATGATTTCTGACATCTAATGAAAAGTAAATATAACTTATGAAGAAAAATAAACTTTATTTTCCTGCTATAAGTTTTCCTATTTTTCTAAATTGGATTTCATCTTCATTTTTGAAACCTCTCCTAACGCTAAAACTTTTCCTCTTTTTACCATCAGTGCCAACCAACTATAATCACAACCCTTATACCAACTGCTCTGCCCTGTCAGAGGCTAGTAGATTCTGACTACAGTACTGCAAAACTGATATCAGATTATTTCCAAAACCACATTTCCATCAGTAAATAGGTCAGTGAGTCCAAGTGCGACAGACAAGGAGCTTAATCTCTCTGCTGTGAAATGGTGAGTGGCTATCTGGGTTCTCCTTCTTCAGGCGTTGTGATCTATTAAGCACAAAAGAAGTATTTCTGTAAATAAATATATCTGAGGATCATTCATTATTAAGCTGGAATGAGAAGAATCAACAATTTTACTATAATTGGGAGTACAGAAAAAAGGAACAAGCAAACAAGCGAAAAAAAAAATCACCACAGGCAAACTCCCAGCCCACCCCCATTTGTCACCTCCCAAAGATTCAGTTTGCAGATACAGTTCATTATATGCACTGTGCACACTAAATAAAATAATCTCTTCTAGCCACGGATTAAAAGGAAGTCAGTGTTTTAACAGGGTGACATCAGCTGCAGCATTTCAGCTGGGCTATGACTGCTGTCTTTGAAAGAGTTTGATTTGGCTGATCACAGCCATTTTTCTGGGATGTTAACTACAGACTACAAGCAGAACAAATTCATTCCTGGTGGTCCTTGCAGCACACAGTATGAAATAATATGAATGGAGGCCCAAAAAATGTGATCAACATGGAATTAAGAGCCTCTGCCAGAACAACAGGACAACCTGCAGGTGACCAACAAAGATGTGAAGGGCTATTGAGCACTTTCTGGTCAGCTGTCACTAGCTCTCAGCAAGTGACTCTAAATTAAATGCCCATTGAATAATTTTCATTAATGTGATCTGTATACTCTTTTCTAAAGGATTTCTCTGGTCTCATCTTAAAATATTTACTAGGCTGCAAGCAAAAACACATGCAAAACACCCTGAAAATGATAAAGGAGTCATATTCTGGTTTGATCCATTCCCATATCAGAACATGGTTAGTAAAGAATGAAAATGGGACAGTTTCTATATCAATATTCATGATCACCTTCTTTCCCTCCCTCATCTTTGTAAGCTGGTGCACACACTACTGTCAGAGGTCTTCCCAAATACAACTGTGCTACTGCTCTCCATGTCAATTCATCACAATATCCTCTGAAGTGACCAGGATGCAAGAGACACATGATGCTTAGGCAATAAAGTTCAGTTTGCTGGCTGTAGCTTATCAGCTCAACATTGCTTTAACTTCCTCTTCTCTATGTTATTGACAGGGGAAAGGAAAAGGGTGTGGTGTTACAATTGGGTCTATGACAGCATCCTACCACTCAGATCTTGCAACATACTGACCAGAACAAAATAAACCCCACATGGTATTAACCTTCCATCTTTTTTTCTATATATTATTTCAGCCAGATTTCCAGTCAGGAGGAATGTAAATTTTTGAAAAACATTGCTAAGAATTAAGTTATTTTCACTCTAAAAATAAGAAGCATCAAGTTGTGATGCATTCCTGTGATTCTTACTAGAAAAGACAGTTAATTTAAAAATCACACCACATGAATGTCTGTGGTGTTTAAACTTATTACACATTCATTGCCAAGCACCATGTTAGCTTGAGGGTATATAATGCAATCACTGTTTAGTCCTGCAATCCTCATCCAGGCACTTTTCAGAAGATATTAGTCCTCTTAAGTTATTAGTGTCAAGCCCTGTCCCTATAAGTGCAACCATGTCTAAAGTAATTCACACTGTGCATAAAGGGACCAAGGATTTTTCTAGGATTTGCTTACATTTCTGCATGCAGCTACCTCTACAAAAAGTTCAGTTATAGCTGTCTTTTATGTTTGGTTGATATCAGAAAAAAAATTCAAGTGTTGGGTTTTTCACAGTGGTTCCCAGGTGGTTTCCTGCAGACAAAGTGACCACAGATCACAGGATTTCTTTTCTTGAACAGTTCAGTGACCACAGGTCTCTCAAGGCCACTTCAGCTTAGCTCAACTGAGCTCAAAGACTACTCTAATATTGCTGAGGCGTCGCTCCATGGATCGATGGGACAGAGAGATGGACAAATCCAATTTTGCAGCTTGTCTCTTTTATCAAGTAAACTAAAGATGCCAGAGCTGCAGTTGTCCCTTTAAATTATATATATTTGAAAGTTATTGTCTTCTGAAAATTTGCATAAACATTCCATGCATATTTTATAGAAAAAGTGACAAAACACATTTATGGAAAAGTGGTATGAAATAGCTGAATAGTTTTGGGGAAAAAAAAATTTTGCAGGCCAATTATGATCACATTCACTTAGTGATACAAGACAATGAATTAGAAAAATGTTATGAATGTTATCTACTCTTCAAGGACTAAGTTTGTAGAACTTCAAAGACAAAATATCATTGTAGATGAGAAACCCATTAAGTCACTTTTTATTTTTTTTAAGATCTTCAGAATAAAAGGAGAAGTTATAATTTACTCAGTGATAAATGTGAAAAATATATATAACATAAAAATTGTATTTTTGCATTTTGCTTGTGGGTTTGTATTATTTCTTGAAAAACAATCAAACATGTACATCTTTTCCCCCACCCCATCTTCTCCTACTCATGTATAAAGTCAGGTTTTACAATAACAATTTTAATAACACACACAAACACACACCAACTCCCCCCTCTTTTTGGTATTCAGTTAAGTACTGGTTTGTTACTTTGTTCTTTAAATACTCAGACAAATTAGAAGCATGTCAGAGAAGCTGATATTTTACAGTTCTTTAAAACCAAGATTATTTTAAGTAGCACTTCAGTGAGGAGCTCCTTTTCCATTGGATTTGAAACATTTAAATGTATTAGTCAATTGGTTTTTTACATATGTTTTGCTAAAAGTCAGTTCTGTCCTAAAATCTGAAAAAAAGTATATACTTTAAAAAGTACATAGATTTTATGTAAAATATGCATAAATGGCCAGAATGTATGTTTACAATACTGAAGTGGGGTAGCTGTAACTGCCCCAGGAATGAAGTACTACAGGAGGAAGAGTGTTACATTCAACTACGTGAAGATATTTGTCCTGGTTTAACCAGGATAGGGTTAAGTTTCCCCAGCAGTGGGGGGAAGCTCTAGCTGGGTTATTCATATGCCATGCTGACGTCATGTCCAGGCGCCAGAGCGCGGGAAGAATCGGTGATCACGTGGGGTTCGCGCCACTGGGTTTTCTCTCACTGCTATATTGGTAGATATTTTGCCCTGTTCATTGTTATTACTATTATTGTTATTGTTGTTGTTTGCTGTGTTGCTATTGCACTGCTGTATTAAACCTCTCCTTATCTCAGCCCCGGGGCTTTGTATTTCACTCCCTTTGTGGGGGAGGGGCAGCGGCCTTGTGGTCTCAGACCCCGGCAGGGGCTAAACCATTACAATATTTAAATATTTCAACCATGAGCACTTCTCTATCAGCAAGCTGATGTGCATCTTTACTGACAAAGTCTCTGTTACATGCGTCCCAGAAGGTGGACAGGAATGTAGGACTTGAATTTAATTGTCTAAGCTAAAAATCAAAACACTGTCCAGCCAAAAACCAATGAATTGTATCTTACCTTCCCACTGGGTACAGACCCATACTGCTCTAACAAGTAGCATACACACTGCTTAGGCAGCTCTGGAGATGTTTTGTTCTGCAGTTGAACACACACTGGGAAAATGTGTTAATGATAGCTTTTTATTGAAATCTGCTTGGTCATTTTTGTCTGCAGGGAGTAGGACCTGGGTCAGAGAAAGATCCGAATTATGTCCCTAGGAAATTTTCTACTCTGCTCATTCTGAACTTGTAAAAAGAACAATGACAGGGTAAGTCAGTGATTTAAAAGTGTTGTGATCAAAAGAAGGAACCTGGAGATAAAGGAGACAGTTACTCCAACTTTGTAGAAACTATACATATCTGGTTAACGTTAAAAAGGCTGATAGGAGGGGATCATCCTGCCCCAGGAAACACCACAAGATAGATGATTGTCTGAGAAGAAAATTAGCAGTAACTGGGGAAAAGATAAAGGCAGTAGGGGCAAGACTGTGACAGCTGATTCAATTTAAGATCCAGAAGACGGGGCGGGGGGGGGGGGTGTCATTACAGAAAATGTGTATTCATGTAATCTGAAGTGTGATTACCACCTAGCATCCCACTCTGTGCAGACATGGAATAAATAAATACATCTGCTTGGGTGTATATTGGTGTATTGCACACTGAGTAAATGACCTCACTTGAGGGACAACAGTTTTGGTGACTGAGATGGAACTGCACTGAGAGCCTTGCCCAGATCATCTGTCAATGAGGATTGCCCAATGGGGAGAACAGAATGGAGTGGACTCCAGTGCACCCCGACCTGTTGATCAGGGACTCCATTGGCTCCTCTCCCACAGTTGGACAGCAAGGGACACAACGGTGCACTGTTACTAAAAGAGGTATTTTTAAAGTATGAGGAAAAGGGGGGTGGAAGGTAAGAAGTAAGTGTCATTTGGTAATATTTATTTTGTTTTGAGCTCTGCATAAGTCATATCACGAAGACACATGGCAGTAGCATGGTCTTGTTTCTACACATTGTTTTGATAATGAAGAAGGACATCCCTCATTCTGTATTTGGAATTTTGGTGTATGAAATGTTGGTTTAGAAAATTATTTTTTGGTACCAAAATAGGCACTACTACTTCCCCAGAGACACCCTTCTGCTCTCCTCTAGGATGCCTCATGAGAAACTGGAATAAATTTGGAGGGGATCCCCTGACTAAAAATTGAATTCAGCAGTGGCCACAGTATCAATTCAAGGATGGTGAAAAATGGCCTGAAAATGGATCTTTAAAATATAATACTATATTGCAATTAATGTTGTTTTGTCAAAGAACTGAAAAATGGGATGAAGTTGTATAAGTTGATTTGTTTTTGTTTAAGACATAATCATGAATCTTGTAAAAAATGTAGATTGTTGATGTATGATGCTAATGGAATGTATGTATTAGCAGAAAATTAACGGAAAAAGATGGAAAAAAAGAAATAATAGGATAGTAGTGACAGTGAAGATGAAGACCAGCCCACTTCCAGCTCAGGAGTGAGTACTTTAATGTGTATATAATAACTAATAACTTGTATGCTGATTAACCATAGTCAATGTACTGCACATATTGCAGAAGTGATAGGAATGTCATATTGTAATTGATGGAAATAGCATACAAAGTTTACAATAATGGAGATGAGAGAGAAAAGAAGGAAAGACTCAAAGGGAAGCATAAAGGAATAGAATTACAAGCTTCGCTGTTGGTAGGGACAGTTACTGGGAGCCCAAATGGAGGCAGAGGAAGGGGCTGAAATAGAGGTGAATGGAACAGAGAATGAGGACACAGGGTTAACTCTTTGAACTGTATCCCTGTGGGTCATAATCTTTGCAGGAAAGAAGGGCACAAGAAACGTGAATGACCACAGAGAAAAAAATTATTTGTTAAATCCTCAGGAAAAGGGGGGCCAGAATCAGATGTTAACCTGACTATCAGGAACATCTGATAATGAATGATGGGGACCAGGGGAGAATATAAAAATCTCCCCAGCTGATCCTCTGGTTCCAGACAAGCTGGGGAACAAACTATTGATTTTCTAGTAGATAGTGAGGCAACCCATTCAGTAGTAAACATTTGTAAGGGACCTTTAAGTAAAACACATATGACAGTTGTTGGGGTCATGGGAAAGTGATCTTTAATGCCATTTTTTAAACCTATGGAATGTACAGTTGGAAGTACTACATTAACTCATGAATCTCTATACATGCCAGAGTGCCCACTCCCGTTGCTGGGACGTGACTTATTATGTAAACTGAGAGCACAGCTAACATTTTCTGATGAGTCTATTCAGCTACACGTGCCTGAGGAGACAGTGTGGAAAGCTCAAATGCATCTATTGACTGAAAAGAAACAGAAAGAGACTAGGATCTCAGAAGAAATTTTGGATGCTGTAATACCCTTGGAGGAAAGCCAGAAGATCTTCGCCTTTGAATGGAAGAGTCCCACTACCAGTAAGAAAGTAAAACTCTGCTGGACTGTGCTGCTGCAAGGATTCAAGAATAGCCCGAACCTGTTTCATAATGTACTTGACAAAGAATTGGAAGAATGGTAAGATGGAAATAGTTTTGTGATGAAAGGGGAACAGAAGGTTGCATATGCCGTGGTAACACTACAAGAAGAAATTGAAGCACGAGCATTGCTGACAACACTTCTGCTCATTATAGCTCTAACCTGAGCCTTGGAGCTGTCTAAAGGTAAAAGAGTAAACAACTACACAGACTCTAAGTATGCGATTGGAGTGGTCCATGTGCATGGAGCCACCTGGAAGGAGCATGGACTACTGTTTTCCGAAGAAGCTCCTATTAAGTATGGATCAAAGATTCTAAAATTGCTGCAAGCTGTTCTAGAACCAACAGAAGTTGCAATTGTGCATTGCAAAGCCCACCAGAAAGGAAAAACAGAAGTGATGAGAATAAATTGAAAGACTGAGGAAACTAAGAGTTGCAGAAACAGGATAATTCATCAGAGCATTGATTCCTTTGAGAAAAGTTCAGTGGGAACCTCCAGAATACTCCAAAAGAAGAGGATCAGCTTGCCAAACATGTAAAATATACCAAATCAGAAGAAGGTTAGTGGGCAACTAAAGACGGACAAGTATTGAGAAATATTGAAGAGAAAAAAACGCACAGTGAATCTCATGGGAGCAGATGCTTTGGCTGCAAGTGTTAAAGGATATGCTATAGGACTAAAAATGAAAACATAGCTGATGTAATTGTATGAACAATCTGAAAATTCAAAGAGAATTGAGGTAGGCCAAGCCCTGGGGGAATACTGGCAAATAGATTTTTCTGAGTTACCAAAATGTAATCAGTTGTAGATACCTTTTCAGGATGGCCTTTCAGGAAGCTTTTCCCTGTCTCACCAACAAAGCTAGGGAGGTAGAAAAAGTCCTATTAAGAGAAATAATACTCAGATTTGGAGTTCCTCAGATAGAGGACCCCATTTTATAGCAGAGGTTGTGAGGAATGTGTCTAAAATAATGGGAATCAAAAGGGACCTACATACCCCATGGAAACCACAATCTAGTGGGATGGTGGAAATAATGAATCAGAGCCTAAGAGTAAAGTCTGCCAAGAAACATCACTTAAATGGCTGATGGCTCTTTCTTTAGCCTTATTAAGAACACGAATTCAACCAAACTCCAAAGAAAATGTGAACCATATGGAATATTATACAGAAGGTCCTACCAAATAACTGTTTTTCCAGGGGACAGTCATATAATGGGAAACCATAGCTTAAGGGATATATGTAATATCTCTGGGAAAGGTACTCCCATCTTTGCATAGATTTGTTGGTTTAGCTTCCCCAGTGACCCTAGATTCTCAATCACATCCCTATCATCCAGGAGACTTGGTGTACATCTGGATCTGGGGCAATGAACCTCTTAAAGAAAAGTGGAAAAGACCATTCCAAGTCCTCCTGATCACCCATACAGCAGTCAAAGTGGAAGGGATCAGCTCATGGATGCATGTCTCTAGTGAAACCAGCCTCGACACCGGATGAACCTCAGTGGAGAGTGAAATCATCAGAGGATCTACAGATAATATTAACAAAGAGATGAGGACATTTCTCATGTTATGTGTCTGGGGATGGGGTGAGTGGGGAAAGATACCATAATTGATGGAGTTTGTCATGACTACTGTCACGGTCCACTCGGTGGACTCGTGATGATTCGTTTGCTACGATCTCGAAAGTGCAAAATTAAGGTGACCAACACCAAAGGGGATAACAGTAATCAAACAGTGAAACTTTATTGGGTTGCCTGTGAAGAGGCACGCGATAGTTAGAGATGGGTGAAAGAAAGGAGAAAAGTAAAGTTAAGTTTTAGAGAGAAGAGGGAGAGAGGTTATAGCTACCACCGCTGATCTCACGACGTCCTAACGGTCCCGGGTCCAGCTGATGCTGCGTCGTCGATCGTCGTGGTCCTTGGTGGGGAAGCTTCCAATTTTCGTTGTCCAGAAGTAATCTTTTATGCTTAGTAACACACCTTGCTCCACCTCTGCCTCAGGGGTCTCCGCCCTTCTCAGAATTAAATTATCATATCTCCACCCCTCTCGAGCAAGGCCATCGCGCGTGCGCGGGGGGGAGTGTCCGAGGTGTGGTCAGTCTCAGAGGCGGGTAACCTTCAACCAGGAGGTGTGTTTTGGTATTATAATGAAGCAAAGTTCATCTGAGGTTCATGATTTCTTCATCGGTGTTATGGCAACAGTCACGATCCATCTTTTTGACAATGGCTATGCAATTACCACTAACTGCTCTGGCTAGGCCCAGGTACCGAACAATAGCACAACACTCTTTGTACTGCACGGCTCAGGCACCAAAGAACAGCACTGCACTGCCTGCACCACACGGTTCAGTACTCAGGAGAACAGCACAGCACTGGCTGTGCCACACAGTTCTGCATTCAGGAGCCTTTGCACCACATTCCATTCCAGGGGTCGGCAGCTGCGCTCCAAACAGGCCGTTGTCGGGTACCTCACTGTCCATGTCCCTGATGACAATGTTGAGACAATGCTGATCTTCTGACCGACTCTTACAACTACACATATGAGAACTTAAAAAACAGCTTTGCAAAGGCAGTGAATATGACTGATTGTTGGATTTGCTCACAAATAATGACAGGGGGGGCAGGATTTCCCTGTAGAGTAGTTCCTGTATGGGCCAGAAGTGTGTGCAGGATATTGGGAAGAATACAATGGAACCAGGTACAATGCTTATAGTACTACGTATAAAAATTGTACCAAGAAAAATATAAAGCCATGATGATACCTGTAGCGCAAAATACCTACCCTGTGTCTGAAACATCTCAACCAATAGTTGTACGAGGTCATGGGAAAATCAGGCTCATATGTTATAAAATAGAGAAGGATAACTCTTGGTCAAAATCTTGGAAAGTGGGCAACAGTACCTGTACACACTATTTAACACCCACCACCAATGTCACCATGTCTGTTATAAATCCTGTTTCCAGCAGGACATGGTACACATTCTCTAATAGTTACAGCTGGACTAAAAGATGGAAAGAAGGAAAAACATACTATATTTCTTGCTCTTGAACTTACTTTATTTGTGGAAATAATGCATACAAATGGCTCCCACCAGGATGGTATGGTTTCTGTTACATGGGGATATTAGCCCCACCTTTTCAAGTCTCAAAAACATTGCTGAAGGGACATCCCAGGAATAAAAGGATGATAGACACTAAAGAGCACCCAGTGATTAGTGAGGGAGACTGATTTTTATAGATAATGTGCCCCGTGCGTGCTGCACAAAAATATGGAACTTACATAAACAAATTGAGTATCTTGGTGGAGCAGCTAGCCAACACTACAATCAATGTGTTGAATAACACCTCATTTGAATTATTACAGGTCAGTAGCCCTGAAAAACAGGATGTTCTTAGACTACCTCATATCAAGAAAAGGAGGTACTTGTGCTATAACTGGGAAAGAATGTTGCATGTACATAGAAGATGGTTTTAAAATCCAACAGTCAGGAATATAATCTATTGAAAAGGCAGTACAGGAAGGGGAAAAAACAAAAGCGAAATCCAGGTGGCAATGGCTCACTTCTTAGTTACCAGATCTACAATGGCTTAAGAAACTATTTATAGCCATACTGGGAATAGGAGTGATGTGTATATTATGTTGCATCATGATTCAATGCGTTCTGCTTATTACCTGATATTTAGCAAAGAAGAGTAGGGGTCACAGACAAGATAAATGATACTATTATGAGTAGATGTAGAATAAGACTCCCAAAGAGATCTTACTTTGGAAGTCTCGAAGGGAGAAATTGTTGTAAGATAGTTACTAATTTAAAAAGGAAGGGCCATTTCAGCAAAACAACCTTATCTTAGAAGGTACTTAAGAAAACTGCTCAGAACTAGATGAGTAATCAAGAACTGTAAGAAACTGAACTAATGACTGTTAACGACCACTAACAACCACCAAAGATCACATGGAAGCCCCTCGGAGACCCAAGCTGCACATGTAGTGACTATGTAGATATGATAATTAGTTCTGGGTAATTTAATGCATGTGTATGTGTACTGGGTCTGGCTGAGCTGGAATTGGTTTTCCCCTATAGCAGCCCTCATGGTGTTGTGTTTTATGTTGGGAGCTGGCAGGGTGTTGATAGCACACTGGTGTTGTGGCTACTGCTGAGTGGTGCTTACGCAACACCAAGGCTCTTTCTGACATTTCCCCCCCACAGTGGGATGGGGTGGGCAAGATCCTGGGAGGGATCACAACCAGGACAGCTGACCCGAACTGACCAAAGGGATATTCCATACCATATGACGTCTGCTCAGTATAAAGCTGGGAAAAATGAGGAAAGGGCGGGTGGGGGGTGTCACCCTTGGTCCTCCGAGGCAACCACTACGCGTATTGGAGCTCTGCTTCCTGAGAAGGCCCGACATCGCCTGTTAATGGGAAGTAGAGAATAAATCTGTTTTTTTTTTTTTTGCTTCCGCGCGCGGACCTTTGCTTCGCTTTGCTTATATTAAAACTGCTGTTGTTTTACCCACAAGGGTTGGGTTTTTTTCCTATCTTATATTCTTTCCCCTCTTTGCCCTGTTGAGAAAAAAAGGGGAAGGGGTGGAAGTGATAGAGCGACTTGGTGGGTACCTGGCATTTAGCCAAGGTCAAACCACCACAGTATGTAACAGAGTGATATAAGTTCTGGCTGAGGCAACATATGGTGGAGATGTTCAGTGGAATGATTCCTTCGTCCCCTGCTAAATAAAGTAATGCTTGCTTGTTAATGCAAAACCCAGCATTAAGGAGTTTTATTCCCGATTTCGATGACAGAATTACCACCTAGCATCCCACTGTGTGTATATTGGTGTATTGCACACTGGGTAAATGACCCCACTTGAGGGACAACACAAACATTGGAAAAGAAGAGGGGTAAAGGACTAGGGCAAATGAGTTGACTAATAGCTGGGAAAGTCAAAAGGACTGATTATTGACCTTTGAGAATTAAATATTACCTTTGAGGAGATGTTCTGTCATTTCTCAGGCAGCATGATAAATTTCATAATGGTACTTTACTAACTAGAGCTAATAGTTGAGAAAACTTGTAGAGCTTCTCCTGCCTCATGTTGCCAGGGCTCTTCTTTCAGTGATGCAGTTACCTACACCTTCTCTGATTTACCTCTCTTGGCTGAACCATTATTGGGTACATACATCTGGAACTGCATTACAGATCAGGTCAGACACCCATCCAAACAGTGTCTTGTTAAGCAATGCAAGATACTTCAAAGTTCCGAAGCAGTAACCAAATGCATTAAAACATTAGTCCCTAACTTTCAGTAATTTCTGCACAATAATAATGCCAAAGCAATATCCTCTGCTCTTTAGTAAATCTAGTTTACACCCATGTAAGCTCACAAGGACAGACTTGAGGACTTTGGACAATTGCTTTAAAAGAAAGGGCAAGAACTTGTCCACTGAAAAATAACAGAATTGCCTACTGTCTCATCGCATGCGGTGGGTGTTGCGTTTAAGGTGTTGAATTCATTTGGCAAGAGATGAATCCCCTTGTGTTCTAGCTGGTCCTCAGAGATTAGAGGGGCTAGGGGTCGCTGGACATCTCTTAATAGGTATGCCAATTAGGGCTGTAACTATAGGCCTGACCCAGATGCACAAACAGCCCGAATGCTGTAGGTCCAGTTGCATTCAAGAGAAGCAGTCAGGTTCACGAATAGTATTGTTTATTCTTATGTAACATTTACAGATTCTTTAGGATTGCCTATGATAAATGCACAAACTGCAGGTTGGCTGTATAGCACTACACACAAAAGAAAAACAATTGCAATCACACACACTTAATTCCTGGGTAATCACTTGGCATAACCGAGGGCTCAAATCTTAACAAAAGGTGTCCACTGGGGGCGGGGCGAGGGGGGGTGTGGGTGTGGGTGGCGAGGAGCACAAACCGGTTGATCTGTCCCTCGAAATTCGTGTCAGATTATTGTCCTCCCAAGTTAGGTACAAACTTGGGGTAGTATTTATCATAGTATGTATGTGTGAGTGGGTGGGACTGTGGTCAAGCCATTAGCTCTTGAGTAAAAACACAGCATATTCCTTGGTGCGAGGGGTGTGCTGGTTTTTGTGGGAGAAGAAGAAGAGTGAGAGACAAGGTGGCAGACTTCTGCAAAACCGTCCTTGTGATAGGGGGAAGAGCAGGAGATAAATCTGTCCTTGAGATAAGTGAAAGAATGGGACCATGTGGCCTCCACCTCGCTTTGCATTCCTCCTTGGTGCTACAGCAAACACAAATCACTGGATCTTCATCCCTGTGTTTGTTCTGGGCACCATGTGTCGAGGAAATGTGTGTTTTGCAGATTTTTCATTGTTTTGCTTTTCCCACACTTCCAACAGAACAATGACTCAGAGGAACAATTGTGCTGGTGACTTTATTAACTGACCACTTTAGTAAGTGAATGGAGACTGTTTGGCAAGCATCAACTGATAACTGTCTGGAGAACGAATAAAGGCACTTTGGTGATGAGACTATTTTCCTAATAACCCATCAATGAACAACCAATCGCAATTCAATTCGTACAAAAGTTATATACATGAATATATGTAAGAAAAAGAGAGAGAGCGGAAAGAGGAAAGAGAAAAGAGAAAAGAGAGGAGGAGGGGATAGGAAAAGGGGAATCGCCACCCTTGGATCCTGTGTTGTCGCAGAGTAGTCAGCTTGGTCTGTAGGTGGTCAGCCGACAAAGACACATGTGGGGTGTTGCCTTTACATAGTCTTTCTTATGCATGCGCAATCGGTTGTTCCATGAGGTTCTCATTTTCTCTGGCTTATACCTGCACAGTTAGGCAAGTTCTGTCTCTGGGCAAGCACAGGAGGGAGGGGGGAGAGAAATGGCGCACTGCTCCACCTCCGCAGAGCTCACGCGGCTTCTCCCCCACACGGCATCCCGCTTGAGTTGTTTGAGACATCCTCTTTATGAACAGTTTCTTGTTTATGAATATTTTGTGGCAACTACCCATTTCTTCTTCTTCTTCTGGCTGAAAAAAACTCCAACAACAAAATCCCTTTCTACTCTTATCTATACACATATGAAAATTAAGAACAAATGGAATAAGTATGCTTCCTGAGCACTCTATAATGATGCTCAAGACTTTTTTTTTGTGTGGGAACAGATTTAAAAACTAGTATGTGATCCTAGGAGTTGTGATATCCCTAATCAAGTAATGCTACATCTGCTCATTTGTGATTCCATTTTCTCTTTTACCTTTATCTTCAGACTGGCTTTTAGCTTCAATAGTCATCTTAAAGGGGTTGTTCAATCAAAAATAGCATATTTCATGATTACAAGTGTTTTACAAAATCAAGAACATTTATTCTGTGCTCTCTTAACCAAAGATTAACGCAACGTAAGAAATGCTGTATTACATGTGAAAAATAATCATCAACATCATAAGATCTTTGTTCCAGAGAGTTTTCCTAACACAAATTTGTCGGAAATTTGACACTAACTTCAAATGCTGTGCTTCCTTCCCCTACCCACCACACATTGATTTCAACAAATACAGCTTTGAAATGCATTCACACAATTTGTTTTTACAGTTCTAAGATGAAGTTTCAGGGAACAATGAGGAAGAGAAACCACTCCACAAACGTTAGGTCAGCAGTCCTTTAGAGATGGGATACCATAGGCTGCGGTTAAACTCATGGCCATGCTTACTCCCAGTTCTGTGTGTAACCATGTAGTCCCGTAAAAATCTATTGCGGTTGCTAGTAACAGACCATACATTTTGTACTGAGTCTGCAAGGCCTCAGGACTGAGGCTTGTCACAGGCTTGTTTTTGAGTTTTCCCAACCTGCCTGCAGGTTTGCCTGGTTTAGCTGTGACAAAAATTCTTCTAACTAACAAGCTGTCTATGGCTAATTTGTTCTAACCTTTTTCATTGTATGTCACAGCAACATTTTTTATATTGATCGTAAGAGCTGTCATCCTGTCTGCCATGAGCTAATATTCTGACATATCCTACAGAGAAGCAGCAGAAGTTTTGTAAAGTGGAGGCACAGGGTGTGGCGTAGTGGGTTGAGATGAGGTACAGACTTGGCCCTGGAGGCCCCAGAGAAATAAACAATTCACCAGTAGTCAGTTAAAATGCAGACTTGTAGCTAGAAATAAAATCTGATTTTAGGTAACAAAAAATGGTGTGCAATATACACAAAGGCATCTATATAGTAAATTTGGGTGTCACACAGAGTTGCAGACTAATGAAGAAAAAGCAAGATGTAAAGATGTATCAGTAAACATAAAAATGGCCCTAAGGGGATCCTAGAGTGAGAAAGAAACGACCAATATGAATTATCACATTCTTCCTGGCAAAGGAAACTGGATGAAGACAACTCCCCAAACTCACCATGAACCATGAGAATGACCACACTGACATTAAGACAGAAAGGAGCAGAGGAAGGATGAGCATAGCACAAGAAAAAAACCCCAGAAACTAAGTGTGTGTATTAAAATTTAAATTGTATTGTTACTATTACTAACTCCTCCCCCCCCCCATATTCTAACTGCATTATTATTCTTTTTCTGTAATAAATCTAGATTAATAATGATTCTTGAATTACATTATCCAGATTTCACTGATACTAACAATAGATTCTTGGATTTATATGCAAAGTGTGTTTCCTCTTTACCCATAAATAAGATTTTGAAAGCATTGGCCTGATACTGTGCCATCACATTTCTCAGCTGGATGGAAACTCAGGAAATTCAGCCAGCAGTAAAAGTGTCCCCAGGAGACTAAAAATGTAAGAATGATGAAATGGGAACTACACAGGCAAACGAAGGCAAAAAAATTTTTGTGGGAAGCCCCCACCATTGCCAAGACTTAATTTTTTCATAATTTCCTGTTTCCATATATGCTGTATTATTCTTTTTTTATCCTATCAAGAAACATTTGAGTTAATGCTAAAAGGAACCTTCCTAGAGCTCATAAATCAAAATTATGTCTATCATATATTCTAGTTATGAGCACTAACATAGGTTTTCTTTCTCCTCACACTCATGATGTGATCATAAGGTTACTTTGAGCACTGAAATAGGCATATTTTTTTCTGCGGGATTAGAAGACAGACAAGCAGAATAGAGAGCTGGTCAGTCACCACAATGTAATTCAGGGCGTTTTGTACAGCGTTGGCAAGTGGCCTGGCTGATAAATGGGAGATTTAATGTGCTGACATCTAAAGCAGGTTAATGTGGACTGAAACAAGCTTTAGTGTTAACTGCTTGGAAATGCTCTTCCCTTTTGAAGTACGTTCAAATCTCTAGCCAACTGATTCAGTCTTTTTTTTCCTTCTTTTTTTTTTTTTTTTCTAACACTTATAGCCAGAAATGCCATCAAGAAAAAGATTTTTGTCACTGAACCTACCAGTCTCAGTACTTCATAATATCCGGGATCTGTTAAAAAGGTATCTAGAGAAGGAAGATTGATCTTCTATCACATTTATTTCATGTCAAACTGCTACAGACATCCAAATTGTCCTGAAGAAAAATTCATTTAACTCCTTTCCACCTCAAAGCTTTTGGCAGTACTGCAGCAATGTAAACCAGCTTCAGCATCATCTCTTATGCTTCAAGTCTGTGAATGAAACTTTGTGCCATAGGCAGTGAACTGTTTCGCAGACCATGTAAGACTAGAAGTGCTTTTGGTTGCCACTTTTCTGAGTTATTTCTATCCTGAGGTCAATAATGCTTCATTATTTAAAAAACATATTTCAGAAAAGACGACAAGAAAGGGAGAAGCCACCACTGTCTTACCTAAGCCTTTTGCTAGAACTTTACAGAGGCAAAGTCAAGGGCACTTAAAGGAATTTTTCTTTCTTAAATTTCAATTTTGCTTACACCCTTGTCCAGAATCATGGGAAAATGAACTAAAATTACTGGTGCTGAACAAGCTGATTTCCCCCCTCCCTCCCCAAGTAAACATACTTCCATTGGCTTAATACAAGACAAAAACCAACTCAGGGTAGATAAAGGGGCTAAGAGGTACTCTCATATAACAACAGTTCTATGATCCTAAAGCAAACTTTTACTTCCTTTAGGCCCCTCTTTCTTGCTGAGGTGGCCGCCAGCTGTCTCGGCTGCACACTTTTACTCTTCCTGCAGGAACACCTTCTCATCACTGGGGAACTGTCAGGCAATGCTGACTGAACTGCTGTTACTCTTGGGCACAGTCTGCAGGTGCTCCCACACAGGTCCTGCCTGTGCCAGCAAGAGTGGATGCAGTGCTGAAGGCTTACCTGATTCTTTTGCAAACAGGAAGTTCCAAAGTTCATTCCAACTTCATAGCTACTTCTTCCCCAGACTAAAGCTACCTAAGGTATTCCTTAATATGCCCACATGTTCATACAGCACTCCAACCAGAAACTTTTTACCTCTTTAAAATAAGGAAGTTTGTAAATGCATTTTGTAAAATAGAAAGTAGAAAAAAGTAAAAGCAAAGGCCTTGTTTCAGGCCTTTAGACCTCATGTTTTCTTTTCTCCCTACTAGATCCAGAGAGGTGTTGCTCTTCCCATCTAAAACATTTATCCATCCCTAGTGTATGTCAGACTACTTAACCACCCTCCCTACTAAAATGGAATCACTTCTCTCCTGAGGGAATTTGTTTGACTTCAGTTCTGGGCACTGATTCCTTTCAAAAACTTTTTCAATACTTAGCTCCTGGCACTTTTCCTATGTGTCTGTATAAACAAGATGTTAGCGCCTCTTGATTATTTCTCCGTCTTGCTGGGTTTTCATACTGGTAGAAGAAAATACAAATAATCCTTTGCTTTTTTGCTGTTTAGCACACACAGCATTAGAAAAAAATCTCGCCATCAGCTGCCTATAAATCCTAATTCCTCGCTTGCTTCAGGAAAGCTTTCAAGGTAAGACAAGAGTCTGATAGCAATCAACACAAAGACAGAGGTGCCTACCACACAACTCATTAGTTTTAGTCCTAGCTGTTGCTTAAGCCTAAAAGATAGGTTTTGTTAAAAAAAAAAAAAAAAAAAGGAATGACTGACAAATATGTGGTAATATATGTAATATATTAATAGAATCACCATTGTGCTTTGTCAATGGTAGCTGATGCACAGAAAAAAAGTGTTTTTCTTGCTTTCATTTCAAAACATCTGTGTAACATTATGAGTTGTAACTAGGTTAAGTGTTCAAGGACCAGTATACCGAAAGTAAAACCAGAAATGTTTATAAAGTTTCTGCACTGGTTACCTCATTTAAACAGCTTAAGATTCAAACAGCCTGAGCAGTGGTTTTATTGTGCCGCTACTCTGAAACACACTCACTCAGATGATATTTGCTAGAAACAATTTTAAAAGCCACCTCTGTCACTCCACTCTGTCCCCCAGATCCCCTCAGACCAAAACTGACCACCAACAGCTGACCCTTGCCTCACAGCTTTGAGGAGGCTCATGCAGCAGGGCTGTCCCAGTCACTGGAAGGGGACATTTGCAGAGCTGACTGCACTCCTACTTACATGGCATCCGCAACAGTGTCACACCATTAAGGTCAGCTTTCTAAACACACACTGCCTCTCCCTCTTGTTATGTTTACAGTCCTCATAATTTGTCCATTACCTCATTATTGCTGATCATTCTTCTGGACTAAGTTTTATGTACTTATTTCTGCTAGTGGTTTCAGTCTTTATTGCAGAATGCCTTTCTGAAGGCAACAAAATCTCTATTCTGCAATAAAAGAAAATTATGCAAATATTAGCTACTCATGACACATGTCAAACATCACCACCCAGTCACCTTGCTCTTGCTTCCCGTCTGCTTTCCA